>NW_018397261.1:6740006-6820006 GCF_002168275.2 Theobroma umbraticum
AAGTATGGGCAAGCTTCACATAGTGGCTGTGTCGACTCCAGAAATGGCCCGAGAGGTCCTCCAGACCCAAGACAGCATATACTCAAATCGGCCTGCAAACGATGCCATAATATACTTCACCTACGATAGAGCTGATATGGCCTTTGCCAATTACGGCCCGTTTTGGCCTCAAATGCATAAGATCTGTGTCATGAAGGTCTTCAGTCGCAAACGAGCCGAGTCTTGGGCCTCCGTACGTGAAGAAATAGGCCCAACCGTCGAAACAGAAACTGGGTTCCCCTGTTAACCTTGGCGAGTTGGTGTTTGCCTTGACGAGGAACAAAACTTACAGGGCAGCTTTTGGGTCCTTTCACGAGACGGGCAAGATGAGTTTGTCAAAATCTTGCAAGAATTCTCCAAGCTTCTTGGAGCTTTTAATATTGCAGATTTCTTCCCATGGTTGGGTTGGATTCATGGGAAAGAATTTCGCAAGAGGTTAGTCAAGGCTCAGGCATCATTGGATGGGTTCATTGACCACATCATCGATGAACATTTGGCAAAGAGAAAGAAATATGGTAAAGATGGCAAAGATCATGACATAGAGGAAGACATGGTAGATGAATTAATGGCTTTTTACAGTGAAGATGTTTCCAAAGGATATTATGACGAGTCGTCCCAGCCTACGATCAGGCTCACCAAGGATAACATCAAAGCTATTATCATGGTAAAGAATTACTTTAAAAATGTTAGAAACATGCTTACCACTTTTTCTTTTTTTATTCTTATTTGGGTGATGGTATGGTATTCACAACTAAAGCTATCAAATCTATTTCAATAATTTTCAAATTAATTACTTACCAAATAAAGTAATTTGTTCATATATGCATGCATATTTCTTTGTTCAACTACTATATATGTGCCTATGACAGGACGTAATGTTTGGTGGAACTGAAACCGTGGCATCTGCAATAGAATGGGCAATGGCGGAGTTAATGAAGAGCCCCGAAGACCTCAAGAAAGTCCAGCAAGAACTCGCCGATGTAGTCGGGTTGAACAGAGTCGTCCATGAGTCCGACCTTGAAAAATTAACCTACCTCAAATGTGCCATCAAAGAAACCTTACGCCTCCACCCGCCAATCCCTCTCCTCCTCCACGAGACGGCTGAGGACTCCGTCCTTGCCGGGTTTCGAGTAACGGCAGAATCGCGTATAATGATCAGTGCTTGGGCTATCGGGCGTGACCGGTCATCATGGAAAGACCCGGATGCGTTCAAACCTAGCAGATTTCTCAATGACGCTGCACCTGATTTTAAGGGTAGTAACTTTGAGTTCATTCCGTTTGGGTCGGGTCGAAGGTCTTGCCCGGGGATGCAACTCGGGTTATATGGATTGGAGCTAAGTGTGGCTCACTTGCTTCATTGCTTTAATTGGGAGTTGCCTGATGGAATGAAGCCTAGCGAGCTTGACATGAACGATTTGTTTGGACTCACTGCTCCACGAGCGAGCCGACTTGTCGCTGTGCCGAGTTACGGGCTGAGTTGTCCATTCCCTGTACCGGAAAATTAATGGGGTTGAGGAAGCAGTAGTGGAGAAAACATGCAGAAACAGAAGAAAGAAGTTTAATTGAAGCTATAGACTTACGGGGTTGGGATGAAAATGGGTTTAGTCATAAATATTATTATATGTTGTTTTTTTTAAGTTAATTATGCAAAGAAAATGTTGGTAGCTTTTCACTTGTTTTGTTTTGTGCAAGTTAATTTAGAAAATTAGTTTAATGTAAGATTGTTTTATCATACATCTGATATTTATCTATAGCAACTTAAGTCATATATAAAATAGCAAATAATTGAGCTTATTTATGGTTGAAAAAAGGCTAAAACTTTGCTTAGTTTAAGCATACATACTTATTTAAGGATGAAGGCAAACCACGTTTTTTTTTTTTTAGCAATTTTGTTGGGTGTATTTCGTCAAAAATCAAGGAAATTTGATTAAATAGTAACCCCTATGGCTTATGCATGTACAACAAACATACATATTACAAACATCAACAAGTCATTGACATCATACTAAAAGAAATATTTTATGAAAATTTAAATAAATTTTTATTTTTTTATTTTAATTTAAATCTATCTTCATGATTAATTAATTGTCATTAATTAAAATAATATACGGTTACGTGATAATTTTAATTTTCACTATGACAAGTTAGTGTGTTATGTTAAAATAACAGATGTTATTTTAAATAATGATAGTTAATCAATTATTAGTTAAAAAAATCTATTAGATTTAAAATAAAAAATATAAAAATTTGATCAAAAGTAATTAAAAAAATTATTTAAAAAATTTTAAATAATTAAATTTTTTTATTGATTTAAGCTAAAAGATCATGTTAATTATTCGTAACCGCTCTTAGTATACATTTGACATCCTAAAGAATATTGAAATATATATGTTGATGAGTTCTTCAAGAACTACCGAACCAAAGTTTCGTTCACGTTTTTTGCCGTAGCATCCCTATTTTTGCAGGTGAAGATGGACGTTTCTTTTCGACTATCCATGCACAGTTTGTAACGTCATCCATACGGTTAAAGTTCTCTACCTCACAGAAAGCAACTCCAACTCTTCCTATATATAATGTGAACCTCTCCAACACTTTCTTTCAATTTCTCATCGATTAACTTACTTTCTATCTCACAACAGCAAACAGGAAAAGCATCAACCATGGCTTCTTTAACCTCTGCTTGGGCAACTGCATCTCCTTCTGTGAAGCAACATTCTTCTTCACAGACCAAATCACTGTTGCCTGTAGCTTTCAAGCTGATCACAAACCCAACTTTAAATAAGAGCTCCAAGCTTTTCACTTCCTCGACAAACTACAACAGCTTCTCAGAACCCAAAACATCTTTCACTTTCAAAAGTCACGCCACTCCATCTAATAATAACTCAACACCCAGTAATTATTCGTATCATTTTCTCTGTGAGTGTGTTTGATCATGTGATAATGATCATTGGTTTTCTGATTAGGCGTCTTCTTTTGTGCAGGCAAAGTCCAAGAACTGTATGTGTATGAGATAAACGAAAGAGATCGTGGGAGTCCTGCTTATCTAAGTTTGAGCCAGAAATCTGTCAAGTCTCTTGGTGATCTTGTCTGTTTTAGCAACAAAGTAACTTTCTTCCTCCTCTTTTTTTCTTTTTCCCCATTTTATTACTTTGTTCTTTCTTCCTCATCTCTTTTTTTGGGTTTTTTTATTACAGCTGTATACGGGGGATATGCAGAAACGGATAGGAATAACATCGGGGATGTGCATTCTGGTCCAACACAAACCGGAGAAGAATGGAGAGCGTTACGAGGCGTTGTCCAGCTTTTACTTCGGCGACTACGGTCACATAACTGTGCAGGGACCTTACCTGACCTACGAGGATTCGTATCTGGCTGTGACTGGTGGGACAGGGATCTTCCTTGGGGTCATTGGCCGGGTTAGGCTGCACCAAATTCTGTTCCCTCTCAAACTCTACCATACCTTCTACTTGGAGGGCATTGCGGACCTCCCCGAGGAGCTGCTTGGCAAGTCTGTTGAGCCCAACCTAGAAGTGGAGCCCAGCCCTGCTGCACAGGCCTGTGAACCCCATGCCACCATTGCTAATTTCACTGAATAATTATGTTAACAATGACCTTAAGCAAAGGTGGTTTTAGAATTTATGGGTTGTTTTTCTCCTTTGTCCTCGTCTATATCCTTCGTTTTGATAATCAATGTGATTGGCAATAAATAATTTGTTTTCTTGCCCATGGGCTGCTTTCGATGACTATTCGGTTTATGGACACGAACACGGTAAGCGCAATTCCATTTCTAATACACATTCTTCAATTTAAATAATCTTTTAATGATATATAGTAAGTTTTTTATCTCATTTTTTGGGCACACAAAACTTATATTGGTACTTGTATATATCATATTCATGAATAAATGGTCAACATTATCATGTTTAATTTTCCATATCCAACAAAGAGCAAATAAAACTAAAAGTTTTACTCTACACATGTTGACCCTTTGATGTAGCATATACATTCTTCTTATTTCCCAAGCATTTGGATTAGTCTTACAAAAGGAAATATAAATAACATGTCAAAACAGAAACCACAATACCATCAGCTGCAAGGCCACAAGAAAATGGCATAATTCAAATGCTAACTAGAGATCATAGTTACCCATATTAACTCTATAATCAAATATTTTCACACAAAAAATCAAGCAAATTAATTGTAATAATCTCACTTCTGGAATTCTACTACATTGACATTGAAATATTTCAAACATTTTTTATCCATGTATACGAAGTAGCCCAAAGTAATCATGCAAAACCAACTTTAAAGTACTGAGAGAGAAATTCGCACCATTGCCGGACCAATAATTGTTGCTTAGATCATACATGAAAGAAGGATGCAAAGAAATCGTTTACATGATCTAAAAAGAATGGATCATGCTACAATATCTCCTTTACCTTCCTAGAATGGCATTAAATCATACCAAGTAAACAGAGTTGAACAGAATAAGTAGTGCTTAATCCTAAAAGAAGCACTAACAATTGTTCCAGATCAACTGGGATCCGTCGACAAAGTGATTCCCCAGAAATCCAGTTGCCAGAGAAAGAATGAAACTTGAGTTTTAAATAAGTGGCATTACTAAAAACAAATGTACTGCTACATCAGGATGCGGACTACAGCTAGCCCAACTGCAGATATGGAAACAAGGGTACCTATGCAGTACTTAATCACATCATACTTTGCAGCTTCCAACTGGGCTCTTAAAGCATGAATTTCCTATAGACAGTTCAAAAGATGAGGTTAATATTGTATGTCAGCATCTAAACACAAATTTTCAAAGGAAATAAACAAGCTCACCCTATCTAGCTTGTTTGTCAGGTTGTTAGTTTCCGCATTCTGATTGGCTAGTTCATCACGTATTCGCCTAAAACCAGTTCAGAGTTAAGAAAATAAATGATTGAAACAACTGAAGAAAGCAACTACGGTCATGCAGGGAAGCAGTTTAAAATTAAGTCTACTTACCCTCTTTCAAGATTTAAATCCAGGCGCTGGCCAGCAGTGACTTTGTCAATTTCATACCTGTTTGAGATACCCATTATATAAAATCCAGCCATCACAATCTTCAGAAAAAGTAAGAAACCATTTCCATTATACTCCATACAATATACCTTAGTTCACTTCGCATTTTTTCTATGTCACCTCGAAGCTTTTCAGTTTCACGTTGCAGCATAGAAAAATGATGCTCCTGCAATAAAAGAAAAACTCATAAGAAACCACAGGACTACAAGCATTTGCAGTATATCCATCTGATAGTCCACTATCAATGACAATTCAGAATATATAAACAAAAACTTAAAAACAAAACAAAAAAATCATTTAGAATTACTTATTCTGAGAAACACATATTTACATGAGAAAAAGTGAATAAATCTAATGGCCATCAAATATCACTAAGCTTGTAAAGGGCATGCTCCACCATAGCAATAACAGAACAATCTCAACTAAAGTAATCATCAGTAGTACAACAATAGAATGAGGGAAGGCAACAATCAGGTCCCAATAATTAAATATTTTAACCAAGTAAGATTGATAGGACCAAGTAAACTAATATAATTAAAGATAAAAAATTTTTGTGCATAGATGTATGGATGAAGTTGCTGATTAGGAATAAAATTTATAGATAATGGTGCATATCAATAGACTGATCCCGAGAACTACTATGAAGTCTGATCATATGAAAAACCTTGCTACTATGAGTTCAAATTGTCTCAATTGGCTTGCAATTTCAAAATTGATCTAATGGAAAAACTACCAAAAAATCCTTTCCATCCCCACACTCATTCATCTTAGAATAACTTGTGGAATAAAAACTTCATATATTATCAATTGCTAAGCATAAAAGATCCAAAACCTCATTGTTTTCCTCTGTGGAAATATCTTTGACCTAAACTTCAAAATATCCATCTGATTTCAAGTCACTGCACCTCCCTGTATTCTTCTCTAACCTACACTTCACTTTTGATACAAGATTTGTCAATTGTCATCTTCATATTCTCCTTCACCTCCTTCCTTTTCTAAACCTTAGCTGCTATCAAGAAAAAAGAAAGGCAAAAGAAGAAAGTGCTGGGAGAAAAGGGTACTAGAATAGCAATTAGAAGGTCAAGTACCCTAAGCCTAACCCAGCCTCAGAAATAGCAACATTGAAAGTTGACACACACAAAAAAAAAAATGGCCATGATGTCATTAATTCAAATCAAATGAGCTGTGACAACAAATAGTTTCTACCAGCAACAACATTTGTAGAGAATCCCAAATACTAGAGTCTGTAAGAGATTGATTGACGCGTACAGTTTCAGTTAAATGACAAGATCTAAATATGAAATGCACACATGATGACAACTGCTGCTATAGATTAACAGTACCTGAGAACTTTTTACTTCAGACTTAAACTTGGATAAATTGGCTTCCTGAAGCATCTCAGTCTACAAAAATAAAACAAAGCAAAAATCACACTAAAAACGATAGTGATTGAAGAGCAGAAAACAAAAGCAATGGAAATAAATAAAAAGATCTTTACCTTCTGCATTTCTGCTTTTGAAACAAAAGAATGGGACACATTCTCCAAGCTGTCATTTAACACTTCGGTTATTGCTGCTGTTATTGCCTCCGCTTGTTTTGATGGCACACCTTGTGCTTCCAAACCTCGAACCTATATGATAAAACAACTCAAAATTAATAAAAAATTAATTAATTTTCAAAAATTCTATTGATTTAAAGAAATATAAAAAAAACAACTAACAATTTTCAACAAAAAACCCAAAATCTACTCGAATCACGTTGATTTTCATAATAAAACTACTATTAGAACTCTATTTCTCAGTTTTCTCGACAACCAAACGGCAAGTTTTAAGAAAAATAAATAAATAAAAAGAAAAAAGAAGTACCAGAGCCAATGTATCGACGAGAAAGGCCCGTTTTCCGTTGGACTTAACGAGTTGAGAAATCTGCCGATATGTAAACCTGTTAATTAGGGAAGCGGAATACGCATGAAACCCTAACTGAACCACGCGCTTACACGCGCTCATTTTTTTTTTTGAATCACTAAAAAATCCGGTGGAGACAAGGAAAAAGCAAATGCAAATTGGTTACAAAGAAAAGAGGCAAAACTCGATATTTTTTGCAAGTGAACAGATTGAAAGAAGGAACAGAAGAAATCAAGAAAAGAAGGCGCGGGGAACAGCTGAAAGACAAAACGAATACGTCTATAGGCGGCGAACACGCGGGTTATGATGAGAAGGTTCGTTGAAGAGGAGGAAGTTAAGTTGAAAATTTTGGGGCAGCAGATCTGCCGGTTGGGGTAAGTTTTTTTTTTTTTTTTTAATATTTTATATAGGCTTACTTTGCTTGCCCAAAACGCACCCG
Organism: Theobroma umbraticum; assembly: GCF_002168275.2. Taxonomy (NCBI): domain Eukaryota; kingdom Viridiplantae; phylum Streptophyta; class Magnoliopsida; order Malvales; family Malvaceae; genus Theobroma; species Theobroma umbraticum. The sequence continues at coordinate 6,747,450 of NW_018397261.1, forward strand.
CTGCTCACCTTCTCATCCAAAAGTTTAAATAGAAATAGGCACTTCAGCATTTTTTTTGTTTTTGTTACTACTAGTACAAGAAATTGCTGCAAAGTGCTGATGACTAAAGAAGAATTATTTTTTTTTGTTTACAATTCTGTTTCTTTTTCTTTTTTTTTCATTAATCTAGTCTTTTTAAAAAATGTGATAATTTAAAAAAATTTTAAATTATGTAATAAAATTAAATAAATATCCATTTTTATATTGTTATTTCTACCTAGAAAACTTTTGTGATTATCAGTTTATTTGTACACAACCACACAAAGGAGTGGGAAAACAATGCCAAAATGAAAAAGTCTGAAATTTTTTTTAATTGGAGAAAAAATGGATTCGGATGCAAATTTTTTTTGTAAAAAAAATTATTATACCTACTAATAAATCAAATGCGAAGTACACCATTTTTACTTGCAAAGATCATATGCATTAAGAAGGAAGTACCTAAAGGCTAAACTTGAAAACAAAACGCATTCTTCGCATGCAATGAATTAATTACAAGAAATTAGGAGCATAAGGATTGCAATGAATATTCTATGCATCAGTTGCAAACATTAGAAATTTCCTAGCAGTTCGCAGGGTCTTAGTATAGAGTTAGGGCCATCTTTGTAACAATTAGAGCTGCTTTGGAGGTGGCAGTTTATTATAGTATCAAAAGGTTGAGCTATGTAAATAAACAAGCTCCGATTGTTGGAGTGACTTCATATACTCAATTAAAAGGTGTTTATTACAACAGTCAAATGCTTCTTCCCTCCTGCTCTGAAGAGAGAGTACTTGATTTAATTCAAATTGGAGACAAAAAAACAGTAGAATCATTATAAGTTTGTATTAAGCTTCCCTCTCAAGTATATATCATAACTGTGCTCAGCAATCTCACTTTGGTCGCCTGTACAGAATGTCGTCCAGACTTTCTTTTATGCGGTTTCCAATTTTATTCAGATTCTTCACAACACCTGCTGCGACAAGGCCCGCATTTCTCTTAAACCTGTATATTCAATAATCAACAATTCAGGATTCTGGTCTTTTTTTGGAAGACATATATTAGGAAGAAACACATAATTATCTTTTACGTATCAAGAATTTCCAAAATCTCAATCAGTGCTTGCCTGTTATAGTACTCGTCTCCTATTGACTGCGTTGACTTGTGGGCTTGAGGTTGAGGAAGTCCGTGGATTTCTATAAGAGAGCAAATATAAAAGACCACATTATTAGAAAAGAACCTAAATCAGTACTCATCTCCAGCTCAAATCCTATGAATCAAATTGGTGGAAGACTGCCTGGATCTGTCTGCCCCAATTCTTATCTCTCTACCCTTAAATTTAACTATTTTCCCACTCTCTTCTATCTCTATTCTTTATTTCTCTCTCCCTGTCCCTCCCTTGCTCTGCATCACATATCCTCTCTTCAGAAGATGTTTTGTACAAATCACCACACCCAAACAACACAAACTGTTGCTCCTATAAACTTTCTGATCACTGATTTGAGCTCCATCGTCTCTGCTTCTACCTTCTTAATGAAATTGCATTCCTGAATCCCGTTTTTGGTCACACTTATCCTAAATCTTTTAGACTACATAAAGTAATCCCCCAGATTTCTAACAGCTAATAAACTCCAGCCTCAGTCTCCTCTGCCACGATTATATCATCCACAAATAACATTCACCAAGAGATAGCATCTGGAATATGTTCTTAGCAAGTTCCAGCAAGAACTAGTGCAAAGAGGGATGGACTTGAAGCATATTGTTGGTGTAACATTATTCTCACAAATTCCTTACAAAAAAAAAAAGACAAAATTTGAACTGAATGACTTCAATACCTTTGTTTTTATGGATATTGGCAGGAATATGGTCAGCAGATGCAGGTGTTCTGTCCAACAATACCTGAAGCAATCGATAACCATAGTGGAATATGATTTCACAGAAATATAACAGACATAAAGATAAAGAGTTTAACCACTTATATAAACATGTTTTATAAGGGAAGAAATCTATTCAAAATATGTGAGATAATGCTCATCATGCATTTCACCATTTAGGAAAACCTAGATTTTTTTTACAGGTAAATCAAGAAATGATTGAGTAGCCATATCCACTATATTAATAGGTAATTTACAAATCACCTGACATGAATGCAAACTAACCACATAAGAAATTTGAAATTCATAAATATTCATATAGATTGAGAATTGATAATTTCCTCCAAGTGAGTCCTAAACCCTTTGAGCATAGGTATGCATGTAGCAACATACAAATCAATAGACAATAGACACCCTCCCTCCTCATATACGAATTTGTAGCAAAAATTCAGAACCTCCAAACAATTCAAATACAAAATATACTAGTAGTAATACGTTGCCAAAACTCACAGTCTACAAATTAGAGAAATACAAAATATATGCATTTAGAAGGAGAAAGAAATAAAAGACGAGAGGAGATACCTCGAGACCGACACAGAATGGTAATTCAACTGGTTTATGAGCCTGATCAGTCGAAGAATCTTTGTTATCTAAGTATACGGAGTAACCAACACAAGCATACTTGAAATCTGTAAGAGTGCGGCCTTCCTTGGAAGCTTCCAACTCGGATTCCCCAATCATGTAGCTGGGTACTATCATAAGCTTCATTCAGTACATATCATTCTTTTTTCCCAAAATTTCAACAAATAAATCGAATAAATCAAGGCAATCAAACGAAACATAAGAAAAAGAGAGAGAGAGAGACCTTGTTGGAGAGTCTTAGGGATGCCAACGCAGGTGGGGTTTCGGGATTTGGATTTAAGAGCTGAAGAGTAATAAAGGCATCCTTTGCATGATTTCCCCTTGGATCCTTGGCTTTGATTGTTAGAAGAATTAGGGTTTGAATTCTGGATTTCGCTCTTTGCGTCTTCTTTATTGCTCATCTTTGGCTTTGATTGTTAGGATTATCTCTCTGCGTTTTGTATGTTACAATAAGGGAGGAGGAGATTGGTCTACTGAAGCCGGCTCGTCCTAGGCCCTTCGTTTTTGGGCTCAAAAGATTTATTACTATCATTTGATTGATCGACTTGTCTCCGAAAAAAGTATGTTTGCGTACATACCACAGACAGGGTCCACCAACAGTTGACACCTAGAGGCTGGAGCTGCCAAATTTGTCTTATTCGACTTTTGATTAATTACTAGACATGGCAAAAATGAAGAATAAGTGGATTCAGACCCGTTTGATATAACAGAGAAAACTTGACCCTAGACCTTGCCATGGCAAGTGCCTGACAAGAAGCTTAGGTAGCACCGCTAAGTCTCCATAAGGCAATTTGAGCCACATTTTGCAGTTCTAGTAATCGAACATTGCCGCTTCACACTAACTAATATCAGAATAGGATGGAAATTATTGACTAAGGAGTTAAACTGACATTCCATTGGCATAAGGAAAACAAGAGGTGCTAAACTACAAAAGTTTTTACATGTATAAATCATCCAAAGATCTTATAACGTTAGGACATTTTTAAATGGAATTTTACTGTACAGATATAGCTACTCTATGCTGCTCTAGATTGCCAAAATTTAAGTGTGCATGTAATCGCACGATGCCCCTTTCTTGCAGTGCCCACTTTCATGGAATTTGCACACTCTCTGCCCTTTAAAAGGAGACCTCGAAGAACCACCTCCACTGCCAAATGATGACTGTCGACTCCAAGGTTTGACCCCACCATAACCAGAATCACCACCCTGAGAACCCCTATCCCTTTGATTCGAGAACTTGTCTCCGCTGTGATTCTGTTCATTTCCCCACATGCCTGAATTTCCAGAAGGCGCCACATAACCAGGATTTGCACTTCCTGGTGTTGCCCCTTGCCCAGGAGCAACCCATCCAGAACTCGTATTAACAACGGCAGGGCCTTGGCCAGGTGGTGCCCACCCTGGAATTGCATTCCCAGGAGCAGTCCAACCTGAATTTGCATTCCCTGGCATTTGTCCTTGGCCAGGTACAGCCCAACTTGGATTCGGATTAACAGGTGCTGATCCCTGACTAGAAGCTCCCCAGTTAACATTTGTATTTGCAGGTACAGGTGCCCCCCATCCCATGTTTTGATTTCCTGGCATTGGCCCCCAACCACTGTTCTGATGTCCTGGTGCCTGTCTCAGGGCAGCACCTTGGTTATCTGCAACAGCCATACCCCAAGGTAGATTGGTTGGAGCAGGAAGCTGAACATTTGACTGAACTGGAACAGTAGGCCTCCAAGGATCTGACGCCAGCATAGTTGGTTGGCCAGTAGGAAAATGTCCAGCAGGATTTCCTGTGCTTAAAGGAGCAGAATTTTGACCAGATTGTGATGCCTCATTCCAGTGACCATAACCAGCAGGTTGAGGAGGCAAGGCAAGTGAGGGATTTGGCTCTAGCTTCTGAGCTGAAGCATTTCCCCATGCTTGAGTTCCAGTTGCAGGTATAGAGGATGCAGCAACCACTTCTTGCCTCAAGACCGAGCCAGAACCCCATCCATGAGTTTCAAGAGAAGGATTATGAGAACTCACAGGTTGAACCAAATTCTGAAGAGATTCACCTACATTTTTCATATCAGCACCTGAATTAATTGAAGCCTGAGCATTGACCTGTGTCCTGAGTGATTCACCTGACACTGCCGTATGAGAATGCACCACAGGAGCAGCTGGGCTCCCACTCTCTGAAACAACAGTAGGAGGTTGCAGCCCTGAGGTAAGCCCTCGGAATGGATTGGCTACCGAAACAGAAACTGATGACTGAACAGGAGTAGGTGACCATTTGCTTTCAAATACTTGTCCCTTTGCCCCACCACTGGGATTTTGGTTTGGAGTGGGAGAAGGTAGATTTGTGTCGGAGCCCCATGCATCTCGAGAATACTTTGGCATCTCAAGTGAAGATGGGGCAGCTCTGCCTGCGGAAGAAGGGGCTTCAGTTTGAGATTTCCAACTTTCTACTGCAGATTGGCCTGACGAACTCAAAGAACGCTGAGGACTCCAAGCTACATGATTCTGATCAAACCTTGATCTTTCTCCAACTTGACTTTCCATTCCTTGTTTCAGGGTTGCTCCAACAGAACTCCCATACAAGGCCACCTGAGCCTTTGGAAAGCTATTATCTGCTACTGGAGCGTCTTTCTGAAACTTTCCAACCAACGCATCAGTCAGAAGTGTAGAATCATCTTGCTTCTCGGTAGTTCTCCAAATTTTTAACTCAGCAGGGAAATATCCAGTGTTATTCCATTTCCGCAGCTGCACCATTGAAAATGGTCCTTGGACCTTGCCAGATGGATCCTGGTAATGCCAAATCTTCTCTGTTTCATTAATTTGGGCAGCAGCTGTTACTCCTGTAGATAGAGCTGTAGGTGAAATTTCTGACACAACCTTTGAAGAAGGTTCCTGTGTTACAACAGAGTGGGTATTCCTAGTGCCAATTTCAGAACTCAAAGCAGTTTTTGGCTTGTCCCAACTGTTTAGTTGTGTTTCTCTCTCCCATCCTAGGTTCCATAAATTTTCATTCCCCATCTCACCAGCTCCAACAGAATCATCGCCTTTGCTCACAAGTCCTTTATTAGATAAGTTCCTGCTTAATTCCCGATTCATGCTAGAATAATTTCTAGTTCCACTCCAAGAATCACTGGAACTGAGACCTCCCTTCCGGGGAGAAATTGGCTCCCTCCCTCTCCTGCTAAAGCCACTACCTCTTGGCCTCATATAGTTATCTGCATGAACCTAAAACATTGTCAAACTGAATGGCAAATACAAGATATAAGAGAGGACACTGAAAATTTTGACAAGGTAAAGAACCTTGTCTCTTATCATCTTCCCCTTCATCCTCTTCAGATTCATAACTAGGATCCATGTTAGGGTCTACATGTATCTCTGGAATCTCCTCTAATCTACGCTGTCGCTCCTCAGGTGTCTTTAAAATCTGCAACTTCTCTACACATTCTCTAAGCGTGAACACAAGTCAAGGAATACATTGAAATTGTTGGGACACAAACAGCCAATTCATTAGAAAGAAATATATCATGCACAGAGAAACTTTAGACGAATTTAGCGACCAATATGAAATCTAATTATAGTTAGATTCAAAATCATTTTTTTTTACAAGTTCAATTCATCACTCAGACGTATGAAAGGTATCCTACAGCAGCTACACTCAAGAAATCCTTCCAGTTTTTTATTTAGAACAACGCAAACAACAATTTTGTCAGATTGCCCACAAAATGAGGCTTATGCAGTGTTAGTACTTTTTGAGGCCAAAACCATAAACAAATGGGCCTAGATTTCAAATGAAAGAGAAACTGACAACCCACACCATAGAGTTTGTAGGGGCATTGGCTTAAAAACAACCATAACTAAACATGAATCCCACCACAATCTAACCTAACTAACAGAACAATAGAGAGGAAGACTAGCACAAAGGTTACCATGAATTGAACATGAAAGACCGAGCTTGACAAGCATTGAATTAGAGCAAACTGCACCTTTATTCTTCACATAGATAGCTTAAATTGTTCAAAAAATTATCTTAGCATATGGAATCTATCACTTAAAAAGCTTAAGCAAGCTTGAAGTCCATTGTGAAAATATGTGAACATGATTTAATCATTAAACACTCAGTAGCCACATAAACATCCTTAAAATTATGCTTCATAACTATGAAGGAATGGTAGGAGAGGAAACAGAAAGAGAGCGTAAGGTTTCGGCACTTTGGATTGCTTAAAATCAAAGAGGGAAAGGAAAGGGAGGGGTACATCAACAAACTTGTTTGATTGAAGAGTGGAACCAGAAAAAAATGATAAATTTTTTGTTCTTTGAAATTATATACTTTATAAGTAATAATAAAATGTTAAAATGAGAGCAATTTTGTCTGAACAGGGAAGTACTTTTATCGAGGAATCCTTCTCCACCAAATTCCCCAATTTGGAGGGAAAAAAATAAAGGTCTCTAAGGATTTGGGAGGATATCTCTCCCTTTCTGCGTAAAGATGTTCTGAACAAGGGTGAGGCTACCACTCCTCCCTTCCCTCAATCCAGAAATCACAGTCAAGCCTCATAGCAAACCACAACAAATGTCAGAAGAACGCCATAAGCCATAAAAAAAATATAGACAAGCATCCAACTGTCAAATAACAGAACAGATAACAAAATTACGAGTAAAGGATATTCCTTTCTACGTCCTTTTTCACTGGCTCGATCACGAAGATGACTGAGACGCATTATCTCTGATTCCAACCACTGCATTGTGATAACAGAGAAACTCAAATTATTCTTTTTTTCTAAACACAAGGCCACAAATACTGATTTTAACATACCAATTAAACCATTCAAGAGGATCAATTTCAGGGTTAACCAAGATTGTGAACCATTTTTGCATATGATCCATATTTTAGAAATTTACCTTTTTTCAGATGCCTTTCATTTTTGTACTCAATATCATACTTAATCAAGACTATCCAACAGGTAATGGTGCACATGATGCTTTTCGAAATTGTAGAACATACTAATTAAACATTCTCCACAGACAAAAATACTGTATGTGTGCATTTGTGTCAATATATATACACATATATGATAACCCTAGTTCAAAAGAAAGATATTTACATCTTTGACTCTGACTGCCTGGACTGCCATGGCCTTTTCCTGTATATCTCCCTGCAGCAACCAATTAACCCTCTAAAAATGACTCCCAATGAAATTTAAAAGAAAAAAAAAAAGATAACTACTCAATAGTATATAAAAATGTGATAAACTAAAACTGAAAAATTACCACAGTCAGCCTGTTGATAAGTCCACACTTTATGCTCTGGCGCAGCCGCTTGCATTCATCCTAACAGATCAGGCAACTTAGCATTATTTTTAAAAGAAATAAGATTTCAATATAAATAAACAAAACAAGATACCGGCCCAACATGATTTGATAATATAACACGCTAAAAATACTGCTGATATTTTGATGCCTTCTATTTTCTTCATGAACAAGAGAAATAGATTTTCTTTTACAAGCAAAAGAAATAAAATTAAACAAGCCTCTAAGTGTCTAAGCAATAACTTATGGAAAAGTTTTAACACAGATGTATTTAACAAGTGTCTGAAAAGCGAAGCCTCAATATCTAAACTAAAAATTTTCAGATAAGATCATATTTACTTTATTCAGAGAAAAAGATACAGAACTCCCCTTATCAAAGATGCAGATGGAAACTGACAAAAGGAAATAATAACATGTAATTCCATGTTCAGCTAATAATTACCTCAGTGAACTCTTGATTTGATATAATATCAATCGATATGATCTCTGTCTTATTTAAATTTAAAATCTCAAGTAGAAAATCAGTTGTTCTTTTTCCAACTCTATATGGTTCAGCAACCTTGTTTGTACCTGTACAGCATATGGTTAATGCATTTAACAATCTTATGAGATTTTGTTACTAGTGTACTGAAGTCAAAAACATACAAAGATAGACAGTTATCCAAGTATTTACCAACAACTTGCACTAGCCTATACAAATCTTGCTTTTGACCAGCACCGGATATTCTTATTCTCACAAAAGAACCAACAACCTTGTCATGGAATGTTTCAGTATCTTCGATCAAATCCTCCACCAAATTACGTCGCAAATATATTAGATTGATATTATGCATATCAATGGCAGCATAATCATCTAAATTAGATTGAAGTCCCCTTGCATCACCCTTTTTACGTGTTTTACGTTTCTTATCTTTTCCAGTCTTAGTCATAGCATCAGAGTTCCAATCAGCCTCTAGTTGATTAGCTTCAGCATCAACAACACTCCCTTGAATTTCATCTGTCTGAGAATCCTCCTTTGTGAAAAAGATGTGAGGGTCAAGAAGATTTAACATTTCAATATGCCCCACCCTTGGTTTCCCAAACAGACTTTTAAGCCTTGTGTCACAAATGACATAAGACTTATTGCGACGATCTCGAAGTTTATGCTTTTGAATGTAATCCAGTATAAGTTGACTTAGTTCCATTCGAGATAAAACAGATTTGTCACCATTTCTCATGTGCATAACAACTTCCAAAAGCTCTTTTGATGCCCACTCAGCACTTTCATCTGTAGATGCCCCTTCACCACTAGCTGTCACTGTGCTTGGTGAATCACCCTCCCTTGCTCGTGACTTCGATTGACTCCTAGTCCTTCTTCGCTTGGAAGCAGTTACTTCTGCATTCCCAGAAGAACCATCCGAGCCAGACCCTCCACCATCATTAAAATCATGTTCGTAAGGTGATTCCTGTTTAGTAGCACGACCTTCAGATCCTTTCCAGGGATTCTTAGCCTGAGCAAGTTCATCTGAAGTTATTGATAATCTCCGTTTTAAATCAATCCAGTAATCCTTGAATAGATATTCCCAGCTACTTTTGTCATCAAAATTTACTTGTGCCTGCAAAATAAACAACAAACAACAATGGCGAATGACAAAAGGGAGAATTTCCAATAAATTTAAGAAACAGAAACAGAAAGGAGAGGTATGTGTGAAATAAATCCACTAATTTACAGCCCCAAACCCCAAACAAGGAATGAATCAACAATCATATGTGAATACAGCTACAAAATACTTGGCTATGACTGTTAAATTTAATTACTGAATTAGCAGAATCATGAATACATGCTTCTTGATTTCTCTTTTAGCCTCAATCTGAAAGATTTAAACATATGATTTTGTCCAGTCTTGTCCACTTTCACTTACAAAGCAGAAATTGAAGGTTACAACTGAAAACAATGCCAATAAGAAGGGCAAGAGGCTAGTATAGAATTTTTTGACACAGCGTAATAATTCAACTGCAATGATTATTTGTTCTCAAAAATTATGAAACATTTACAACCTAGAGTTGCATGCAATAAAGAAACATAGACCACTAAACAGACTATAACGAAAGGAGGCACTAGCAGCAAAGACAATAGAACCAAAATATTTGCAGTGAACAGAAAGTCCAAAGAATTGCAACTAAACCCCACACCCCCACCAAATACCCAGAGAGGAAACAAGAGAGCTCAAGAATGATATTTATAATTTTGACATTATGTGAAGGAAGAAAGGCAACTTTATAAATTGCCGTATTACTTATTTACAACTTACCAAACAATCATGAGCCTATTAGCCCAAAAACTATCAAGAGAAACTAAAACTTCAAACAGAATAGCTACAGCAAGAACAATCAAGAAACGTGCAGAACTGGTTTCAAATATCAGCTTCCAACAATCAATTAAAATCATGGAAGTATACTGCAAATGAAGAAGACAACATCAGAAGTTGAACATACTCAATGCACAGCACCCCACACCCCACCAACCACCCAAAGAGGACAAAAAAGAGCTCAAAAATGATATTTATAATTTTGACATTATGTGAAAGAAGAAAGATGAGGCTATGAATTGCCAAGTTACATATTTACAACTTTCCACACAACCATAAGCCTATTAGCCCAAAAAGTATCAAGAGAAACTAAAACTTCAAACCGAATAGCTAGAGCAGAGAAAGCGCGAAAAGTGCAGAAATGGTTTCAAACGTCAGCTTCCAACTATCAATTAAACTATGGAAGCATACAGCAAAACCATAAGACAACAGCAGGAGTCATGCATACTTAATGTGCAACAAAAAAATCAAGCTGTCAATATTTCAAATAGTACAAATAAAGGAAGATCGCAAATGTAAAGAATAAATACATAAAATTATAAAAATAAAAGATGATAATAATAACATTTCTTTGTTTACCTGTTCATTCCTTTCAATCAACATGACAAGATTCATGCATGACTCACAGAGGCCTTTGTTGCCCCTAACAGATAGGATTACCACATCTTTGATGCATCCCTTGCATAAGGAAAAGGTACATGTGTAACACATATAATAGGCATTCTTCTTACAGTTGCTGCACAGATGCCAACCTAATTCACAGAAAGAACATTACTCAAATTAGATAGAGATATAAAACACAATGTAATAGACCAGTTGTATATCATGCCTGCAACACTGTAACAGAAAGTAAAACCAACCAAGCAGTGACATAAATACAGGCAAACAAGAGGAAATTCATGGAAGCAAATTCTGAGATATCCCTAAGTGCATATGCACCATTGCACCTTGAACAAGCAGACTTGCATCATCAAGAATTCTAGAACTTATACACCGAGTCTATTACTTTCTCGAAACATAAAATGGAAAAATGTAGGGCAACTGTTTGACAAATACAAGCTGCAACAATGGAATAATCTTGAACATACATATTTTATAAACCCAATTTTCACTCACTATAGAATGTTCATCATGTTGGGGTGAACTCAAAGTATATACACACAGGCACATGGCATATAAGTCACTAGTGAATTGTGCCTCAAAACCTGGCTTACCTTACCCAATGTCTCCTGGAATTAATAAAAACAATTGTGGCTATTGTCTTGGCTATTGCTCATTCAAGAAAAAAGAAATAATTTACTAAAGAAAAATTGCAAAGCAATTCCCCCTCAAGTTTCCCTTCTACTATTTTTCTTTCATTTCTTCACACAAAACATTACAACTCATTGCTTCTTCTCATACTAATGAGAATTTAAATGTTAAGTTTTCTCAAGGAAAAGGGCATTGCTTAAAGTTACAAAAGAGAAGACATGAAAATTTCTAAGAAAAAGCGAGACCTTAATCCAAAAGATTTGCCCAGTGCTTGCAAAACAGTATCCTCTAGACCCATAATCAATTGAGACAAGTTACTGAAATTGTAAGTTCTTATTCCTTTCTATGCATGCCCATCATAAACAAAAGACATGTATTTCCTGTTGGCTCCAGTAAAGTGCATTTAGGGCAGATCTATATTGCCTTTGAAAAGATAGCTATAAGTTATTCTCAGTCAACTTTACATAAGAAAACAATTGACCCAAAGTCCAATTCAGCACCCATTACATTCCAAGAGAAATTTGAGCAGTACTTAGCAGTGTGACATTCCCAACTTTGAAGATGCCAAATATATCATTATTGGCCCCTACTGCACATTGAGCATGCAAGTGCACATCTACCACTCATACATGAAACTCAATCATGTTGCAGATGCCACAACTGGGGCTATAATTTCCCGCCCATTTATAAAGTTAAAGTACATCAGTTGCATAGTTTTGTGCTTACGTCTACACAAAGCTATCAGCATGGCTGGAAACCAAAATTCTCCCATGCTCTTGACAAGTTGTATTACAAATATACTGAGAGAATACTTGACAGCTCAGCCTTTGAGACCTTGTTGAATTTTTCATAAGCCAGGGGCATCTAACGGACAAAAGATGATCACATTCCAGGATAATAATTACAACATGTACTTTCACTAGAAATCCAAGCATTGCCAATAGCAATTGCCTTGACATGGAATAATAGATGGCCCCTAATTACAGCAGAAAGATAGTACGCTTCAAATGTTGTTTTGACAACCATTAAACCAATTTGAGGAGAATGCAAAACTTAAACGGTGAGCTGGGCAAACTGGAGATTGAACTTCCTGTGCCTTCACAAAAGCCCACTCCAGCAAGCTTCACTGTCATGTAAATCAAACCTTTTGCAAAGAAAAGAAGTAAAAAATTCAATAATGATGCAATTTAAATAAGAAAAGAGAAACTGAGGCACAGTTCAAAGATGTAGGCACTCAAGTTCCCAAATCTGTATCAGCCAACTAGCAAACATCAATCTTTTTTCCCCTAATTGCAAAAACTAATCATTAAAGCACATGGTACTCCCACAATACAAGATAAAATATCACTACCATAACAAGCAACATATCCCACAAGGCCTCCAAATAAAACTCAGATATTAAAAGTTAAAGGGTGCAGACAGAAATACAGCAACTTACCACAATTCCATTTACCCTTAGCTCGAAAGAATGCCTCATCTCTACCAACACAAGCAGTGTGGTAAGCCTTAGGGCAACCCCTACGGAGGGACAAATACAGAAAGCAAAATATTAGGCAATGAATCCATAGATAACACTGGCATGAAACAGCCTTTATAGGCTCACCTGCGGTCACAAAGCACGAGGTCACCACCGTCAAAGCAAATGAAACAGACATCCTCCTCCATCTTCTTCCTTGATGGAGCTCTTGCCAGAACCTTAGAATTTGAATTCTTTCCGCGCTTCCGCTTGCCACCACCGGCTTTACTAGCATCCTCTAAGTCCTCTGTATCCTCCGTCTCCTCTGCTGCCTCCATTTCTACTTCTTCAGTCATGTCGAGTATCTCAGTGTCCTCAGCTGCTTCCATTCCCTCTGCTCCATCTCCCATATCTGTCTCGGTCCCTTCTGCTTTCTCAACATCCTCTACTACATTTCTTGTCTCTGTACCTTCTGCCTTCTCTGAATCCTCCCCCGTCATTGTATCCACTTCAGCCATACCTGTTTCCCTCACTGCATTAGTATCCTCTAAATTTTCAGTTTGCTCAGACACATTAGCCGCCAATTGTTCTTCCAAACTTTGGCTTTTCTCAACCATGTCAACTACCCCTGTATCTTCCAGAATTTCTTTTTGGTCTGCGAAATTAACCTCCTCTTTATCCTCCACCAATTCCCTTTTCTCAACCAGGTCAGTAACCCTCGTTTTTTCCCCAATCCCAGATCGTTCTGCAACATCAAACATCAGTTTTTCCTCCAGCGATTCACTTTTCCAACCATGTTAACCACCACTGTTTCTCCCAGAATCTCAGTTTGCTCCACCTCGTTATCCACCCGTTTCTCCTTCAGCATTTCCCTTTCCACAGCCACGCCAGCCACCTCACTTTCCTCCATAATTCCTGTTCTCTCGGTCATGTCAGCCAGGCCGCTTCCTCCATAACCCCAATTTGCTCCGCCACAACACCCACCTCTGCTGCCTCAGCAATTCCCCTTTCCTCCACCACGTCAGCCACGCATGTTTCCTCCATAACCACAATTTGCTCTGTCATACCATCCACCTCTGCTGCCTCAGCAATCCCTCTTTCCTCCGCCACGCAGCCACCTCTTTATCCTCTGGGATGTTAATTTGGTCTTGCACATCATCCACCACCTTTTGCTCATTTCCCGCTTCGTCAGCCAATTCAGCAACTTGTCGCTCGGCCACAGTCACCTCAATCCCTTCCGCTATTCCTCTTCCGTCTGACAAGTCAGCCTTCTCCATTTCCTCCATCACATCATCCACCGCCGCATCTTCCGCCACGTCAGCTTTCTCCTTCTGTGCCACGCGGCCCACCTCTCTGTCAACTACACCCTCATCTTCCTTATTACCGTCAATTGGAGATGAATCTTTATTGCATCACCAGCATCCAACATCTCGTCCTTCTCCTCTCCAGCGATCAAATCCCCACCGCCAACTGCATCACGAACCGCCGCCTCGGGTTCCCGCGCTAGAACCACCTCCACATCAACAGCTCCCTTGTCCTTACGTTCTTCCTCCTTTTCAGTAACAGGAGACACCGCTAACGGTGCAGGTAGTCGCGACTCGACCAACTCGGCAACGGACTCGAGCTCGCATTGTGACCCAGCGCTTTGACGCTGTAACTCGGAGGCCGTAGTTGTAGTCGCCGGGTTATCTTCCAATCGAAGAGAAGACTCAACGTTGGGGACGTGGAGAGGCTCTTCTTCCTCGGTGTCCATAGAAGAAAAAGATTAGGAAAATCAAAAATCAAGGGAAACCCTAGAGAATTGAGAGCCCTAGGGTTTTGAGTACGGGGTAAAATATTTGGGGCGTCGTTTATTGTGTGTGTATATATATATATATATATATATATATATTGATATTTTTATTTTGCGAAATGAAAGAATCGGGGTAGAGAGATAGAGAGAAGGAGAGAGAGAGAAAGAGGGAAGAGAGATGTCCCGCGTCGCTCGCAGGAGGAAAACAATAGCTAGCCTCCTTGAGAGCGTGTCGTATTTTTTATGTTGGTGAGTGAGCGGAATGACGATTATGTCCTAAAGTGCAATGGCGTAATGACGAATATAACCCCCAGGGCCCTTGGCTTTATTGGACTCCTCAATCGTCGAAAGCCGATTCTCCTGCCAGAGGTTATCCAGTGATCACGGGTCCTTTGAAAAATAAATCTTGACTGGATTTTGGGCCTTCCGATGGCAGCGATTGCTGGGTGGGCTTTAAAAACTGCATCCCCTTTTTTGGGGTGTCATCCAAACTCTTTAATATATGTTCCTTCTAAACCCAGCATTGTTGCTTCTCATTGATTGTTTGTTGATTCTCCTCGTATCAGGCTACTGACATTCAGAGGAACAAGACCATCAACATCAGGTTATTGAAATTTGAAGATCTGGCATTATTCTCTCGAATGGACTTGGGAGAGATTGCCCATGGAACTCGCTGCCAATAGAGGGACAACTTTTATAGCGGTTTTAAGTTGAGAGAGCTTTGCCCCCAAAATATTCCTGAGGCAACGCCATGAACAAGATCGCAAAATGGAATATCCTCTGTAGTTTGAAAAAATTGAACATCTGGAATTCAGGCACATATCAAATGAAATTTCAATACCATAGCAAGTAATATCCATTCAGTGATCACAGTCACAAAGACACTCATGTCCTACCATGTCAACCATAGCAAGCATTAACAGCTATTCAACTCGCCAATCTTGGGGAAGCAGATGCTGTTCCCTTGAAGGAATTGCAGTGGAAAGGAGGTGGTGGAATAACGTATACCACCACCTGCAAAGAGCCCCGTTCAAATTCTGGCAATCTATGAACCCTGAGGTCAATGACTACACACGTCCTGCAAATTTTGTATGCAGGATAGGCAAAAGGCCTATGAAAGATTAGGAACTCTTCATAAAGACCTGGAGAACCATGTTGGGGAAGCATTTCTGCTTTCAAAACTTGACACAATTAGCAGAGGATGCAATCCATCGAGGGAAAATCCGATTGAGTAATCTACAAGCTGGGTTTGTGGTAATAAATCTTTTATTCCAAACAATGCACCATAATTATAATGTTCTAAGAAAAATAATAAGTGCTTCACATCGACTCCGGCAATTACTACACTAAAATCCAAAATTAAGTCTATCTAGTTCCAAACCTTCAATCACAAGTAAAGCATAATACTAATTGCCACTGACTTAAGCCGCATCATCAGTACCTCCGAGGATAACGGTCCATATACCTCCCAGAAGGACACTCATATGCCATGTGTCCTCTTCCACCACAGTTGTGACAGATCATCAAAGGGCCCATGCACTCCCGACTCATATGACCAAGCTGATGGCAGTTTCGACACACAATATCTCGATGGTCTCGGTAACCACCACTGCGACCACCACCACCTCGATCTCCAATAATGTTGGCTTTCGGGCATTGCCTTGCCACATGTCCAGCTACATTGCACAAGTTGCAGATGGGATCATTTGTACAATCACGTGCCAAGTGACCTGGCCTCCTACAGTTGTTGCACGCCTTGTCATTTGTACAATCAGCTGCAATATGACCAGGCTTATAGCAATTATTGCATAACCTCACATCCCCAGGTGGCATTGGGGGTGCTGTGCAGTCTCTGGCCCGATGTCCAGCCTTCCCACAGGTGTGGCAGATTCCCTCGTTTGGACAATTGCTAGCTGTGTGGCCAGGTTCACGACAATTCCAGCATAGAGACTTGGTGGTGCATTCTGAAGCAATGTGCCTGTTCAAATAGTTCATGCATGGTTAGAAGGGCTCTGCAACAATTACAAGAACCATCAATAAGAGAATAAGCTCCTAAAATAAAAGGAGCAGAGCTGGGCCTTACAGCTCCTTAGAAAAGACACTACAAGATTACTCACAAGACAAGAGATGACAAAGAATTAACATATAGCATTGGAACTTCCACGGTTACACCTAGTTTATATGCTTCAAGCACCCATTCCAAAAAATGAAACAAAAGAAGAGGGAGAAAATTAATCCAAGGTACAAAGCACATAAAAACACAAGAATTTGAAATATGTAGCATGCCAATGCAGGATAAAACTAGCTAAAAAGAACCACTATTGATAGAAATTTACATGTTTAGACACCTTTAAAATAAAAATTTCATATAAAAGATTAACCAGACAAAAGAACTGCTAACTTGAGTAAACTCAAAAGATCTATCAGATTCGGCTTTAACCACGGGGGAAGAAGAAGGTTCTTACCCAGGGAGATTACAATTGTGACAAATTGCCACATTTGGGCACTCTCTAGCGTAGTGGCCTGGCCGTTTGCAGTTCTTGCATAGATTGTTTTGACTGGAAATAAAAGAGAAACACAGTTAATATTCCAAAGATTGGCAGATAAATATTCTTCAAGGAAATTCTGGCAGACAAAAAAATATATGCATAAATGTACAGAAAAGCAAAGGAAATGTGGGCTCAGTACCAGGAAAATTATGAGACATATCCATCCCAGCAGAAAGCAGAAAAACAAAGTAAAACCTCTTAAAGAAATAAGTGAACAAAAACCTAACCTCAAGCCAATCATGCTGAAAACCTACTGACATAAAAGATCATACACATTACATGATAAACACCACATTCATATAACGAAGAACACCCCAATATAGAGCCAGGGGAGTTCAAAATATGCTCTTAATCATCATCTTATTGAACCATAAAACAATAATCATATTATAGCCTATAGGTTCATCTTCAGTTTGAAACTGAGTGACAAATTGTGCAGACCCAAAATGTCTTCATTCTCCTGCCATGACTCAACACACTTGAGAAAAATGGGTTCCTTTATTTGTGAGACCAAGTAAATTCCCAGAAAAAATAGCTAATATTGAAAAATTACATGCAGACCCATGTACCTTTCTCTAAGGATTCATCACATTCAATATTCTTTAAAGATTTACATCACAATTAAAAGAAAGAAAAAAAACTTTTTAAGAACGATGCATTAACACATCTTTCCTCAGGCCACTTAACTAGCTGAGGAAAGAGAATTAACTAAATGATTGAAAATTAGAAAACCTGAAACCCCGACGAGACTCCCTCCTGTAGGGTGCATTACGGTAAGAAAAGCGATCAGATCGGATCTTACGATCCATGGGGCTCCGGCTCCTGCTCCTGCTTCGGCTCCGGCTGTCTGAACTCATGTTCAAACTAATGTTTATCAACACCTACCACCACCGATCAGCAAAAACACCAACTCAACCAACACTAACTGCTGCTGCCTCCTCCCTGTCCACAGCACAACCACACACCCATCATCATCCATGAGCCATATCAGACCTCTCAGTATTCCCTCCAAAACATAAACACCAAATCCCAAGAGTAAAACACATAACAGTCAACAAGCAACCCATCTTATATCAATTACAAACCACTCAATTCAGCACCAAGCACTTGATAACCCCACACCTCAACCAAATTCCTCATGAAAAGTTCAGCCATCTCTTGAAAATAGTCATCACCCGAGTATACATCAGAAAGTCATGAACAGACACAAAAACTCCAATTCACAACCATCCATCCACGCTAGACAGACAAAGTTCATTGGACAGTCTCCAAGAGATGATAAAAAGAGAAAAAATGGAGGCAACTTGTTAACTATGAAAAAAGGTAATGGCTGATTGAAGAGGAGTTTCTCTGTCGATAAGGAAAACCTGTTGTGGTTCAAAAGAGAAATCAAGGAGAATGAAGAGAAATACATAAGATAGAAAATACACTTGGAAACATGCTCTTAATTTCTCTCTGAGACTTTCAACTTTAATTGTAAAAATTAAGAATTTGAAAAGAGGGGATTATTGGAGACCTCTAGGTGGTTGGAAAGCAGAAAAAAAAAAAAAGTCAGTTTACTAGTTTGCATAGGAGATATTCTGTGTGAAAACCAGGTTACAAGCTAGTAAATTTCCATTTCCGGTTTAAGAACCTCTGCTGAATTGCCTCCTGAATTACCCTCATCCTCTGAAATTATTTCCCACACAGACTCCTTTATCTTCCCCACAAGGACTCCAAACCCAGCAACAAATACCCACTTCTCCATACATCGAGAAGTGACTTATTACCAACCATTGACACAATCTTAATACGAACCATTTTAAATAGGTCAGTGCTTTAGTAACATGCCATTATATTCAACCCAAAAAGGATAAATCAAATACACTTCAAACCTTACAAAAAGAAAAGCCAATAGACTCTTTAAAAATATGAGTAACTAACTAAGAGTAACAAAAAATGCAAGACCATTGACAATTTATAGAAACAATAGCCTTTTTAAATTTTAACCTCCTCCTACAGCTGTAAGAGTGAAGCGATGGGACTAGCATTTCTTTTCCTATTAATTTCTGTTGCTCGAATTTGCATGAAGATAAAGATGATAGTAACCCATTATCGTAGTAACAGAAATTCAAACCTCCAAAAGCAATGATTTGATGCAAAACTGAAGATATAGCTTAAAATTCAGATTTCAATCGCAGACCAACCACGAAAACAGCAATTACAAGATTCGGGGCAAAATTAACCGAAACCCAAAGAACATAGAAGAAATTGAAAAGACAAAGCAAGAAATACCCTAACCCTAGCAGAAGGAACCAAAACGAAATCAAATAGTAGAATCAAAGGAATACCAAAAGAAGAAAGAAAGAACCTGACGTTACCGGGCGCAGTTTAACCGTTTCGGATAAGGCCGAGAAGGAAAATGAAAAAGTTAAAGCAAGAACCGTACGGACGACCCCCCAATTTCTATTTTTGGTGAGAGTGGGATTTCGACGAGGAAGAACAGCCGCTAAAAAGAAGCGTACTTTCTGAAACGAGGGTAAAATCAGAAATGGCTGATGAAAGATAGAACCGTTATATCTTCATTCCGATAAAGTTTACTTCTCTTGGAGAAAGCCTGGTAGCATTGGGCCGTTGAGTTCTTCAGATATATCTGAGCTCAACCTTGTGGCCCAAACTTGAATCAGAGTGGAGGCTTTTCATTGGCTCTGAAAACATTTTCTAGGATTTTCTTCTTATTATGACCTACAAATTGGCTATGAATTTGTTTAACTTCTATAAGCAAGATTAGAATATCATCACATGTGTATTTAATTAATATTTAAATTATTAGTTTTTGTAATTATATTATAATAAGATATGTGTTAATATTCTTAAATTATTTAATGATTTAAATTTTTGATATTTTCTGTATAAAAGGACAATATAGTTTTATAATACAAATTTATAAGATTAACACGTATAAAGCTAGTTACCTTAAAAAAGTTACTTATGGAGTTTAAAATTTTCATTGTCTTATTTGTATACAATAATATTCAGAAGATCCAATTTACTTGGAAGGAGATGAATGATGAAAATAGAAAGTAGTAGGAATTTTTTTATTTAATAATTAAATTACGTAATAATTTGTAGTCAAATATTTGACTTAAAAGTCTATACATGTATTATTTAAACTTGATTCAAATAATTTTTTTTTGAATAAAAATTATTTCCATATTATAACATAAGTATTAAATTAACCCAAAAAGAAGTTTAAATACAAAAAAAAAAAAGCGAAGTTTAAACATGAAACGTCTTTCAATTTAATTCTTACAATCAATGAAACCCATAAAAATCTATTTTTAGCTATTTAACTTTTATGTGATGAAAAGTAATCACGTGACTCACTTAATTTAACATGTTAACCGTTATTCGTTGTGAAATATAAATGGTCGCATGACGAATAAGCCAACAAGAAAATCCAATGTGCCTCATCCCATCTTCGACCAGAAAATTTATTCATTTTTATAGACATATACTGTTCAATAATTTGTTAAATTTTAAAAAATAAAATAAAAATATCTTACAACAATAATTAATTCAAATTTTATTTATAAATAAAAATATTATATATCAATTAATAAATTAAATATTTAAATATTAATACGTTATTTATGTCCATTTTTTTTTTAATATTTATGATTCCTTGACGAAGGCCAACGAGCTCAACAAGTCATATTACCTGAAGAGAAGGGTAAAGAACAGCTTAGATAAAAACAGTTGGAATAAGCCCATTCTCTTTGCTTCATACAGAGGCAACGCTCATTCGCCCCCACCAAAACAAGTATGGCGGAAAGCAGAATAAAGTTTCCTGGTAGCATTAAATTATTTGTTAATGCTTATTCATCTGGAAAACCGCCCAACCACCAACTTTGATATCTCCTCCGTGACAGTCAAGAAACACCGATGCAAATTTTTCATGTGATTTATATCATGTTACCCTCCACAAGAAAACATGTCTCTCTTTATACTTTGAATGATTACTTTGATTGGCTACCAAAATTAACTTGTCTAGCCTTTTGATTTCCATCACTTCAAGGCAAAATTCGCTTGTCCAAATCGTCAATCGCTTGTCATACGACTCCCACCCAAAAAAAAAAAGAGAAGATGTTATGAATTATAATGGCACAGACTGACATACACTACTCCATTTCTTAGGATTTCTTATCAGCTTTTGTGACTACAAAATGGTGGGAACATTTTGGGAGTTTAAGCAAATTTCCGCTGCCCAACACTTTTACTTTTGTCAAGCTATCGTCTATATTCAAATTTATTCCTACCCATCAATATTATTGTGTCTAATTATTCTCAATTCTGAGTTATCTAATCCACTAGAATGTAAATTTTGTTGAAAGAAAAGCAATGAAAGAAAAGCAATAAAAATTGGTGGGTTCAAAGCACCAGCACCGCCCCTTTTGGCCATCTTTAGGCAGGGGATAGGAATATTTCTACCTCTTTTTGTCTACACCCTCCTTACATAGTCGGATACCCACTAGCCTATCGAAATTCAAAGACGCAGTCGAAATTTTTATTATCTTATAAACAGTGTTCGGCTCCACGCTCACTTAATCCTCGTATCCACCACACAGAGAAATGACCATAAGCTGTGTTTGGTTGCTTTTATTTCCAATTGCAATATAAAATTGCCTGCAATCAAATGCTGTTTTAATTGCAATTAATATATGAAAAATAATTCATTAAATTATTTAAAAATGTAACTAAAAATATATAAACTTGAATAAATATAATAAAAAAATAAAAATTTATGTACATTTTTTAAAATAATTCAAAAGTTTTTTTAGATATTAATATATCATTCTACCTAAAGGGCCAACAATTGAAATTTATGTTAGCCAATTAACATAAACAAATTGATTTTGATGGGCTAGCTGCTTATATTATGAACATATATATTAGATATATCAAAGCAATTATACTATATAGCACTTAAATTTTGAGTATGAACCAGCTTACATTAAAGTTGTTCATTTGTTTAGATAAACAAACAGCCATAGTTCGAGTAATTTCTCATAGTTACATGATGTGATTAGTATTAATTTCAATCTCAAGTTAATTGTTTTCTTCATTTTCAATTTTTTATTCTTTAATTAATTTTTATTTTTCTTTCTATTCACTTTAAAATCATTAAAATTTTAACAGTAAGTTAAGGTTTGTATTTGATACAATATTTATTACTAGCATTTAACTGCAAAATGTCATCCCATAAATGTATAAATAGAAAAGTTAAAATCTCTCAAAATAAATATTTTTAAAATTATAAATATTTATTTTTTAAAAATTCCTAATTTTAAATTTATTTATTAATTAGGTGATAATATTTAAAGTGATATTATAATCAAATACAAATCTATAAATTAATTGTACAAGATCGATTCAAGAAAGGAAGCTTGCCCGTCTCTTATAATCCAGAAATTAAAGCTGATGAAATGTGCAACGTGGCAGAGCCGCCAAACTCGGCCTTAAACTGTCCCACTTCCTGACCCATAAAGCGCTCGAGTGTTACAAACAGCCTTCAATCTGAGAGTAGAAAAGTTAATAATCCCCGTTTCGGCTTCGGAAATTAAACCGAAGGGACCCCAGGACAAAACGACCCTCCATCCTGGTCTCCTGTGTCGCTTTGCCTCGGCCTTTTTTAGCTTGCAAGCAAATTGTTCACTCAAGTTTGTGATGCATGTGAAGTTCACAGACACAACCCAAATCAGTGTCGGCGCTTCTACGCTTTCCCTCACTCACACTCTCGCTCGTGACTTTCCCTAAATCTTCTTCCTGCTAATAGTGATCATATTTCCTGATATAAAAACGAAACCAAACGGAACCCCCACTCGAAGCCATGAAACTCTCTTCTCTGCTTCATCAACTTTTTCTCTTCATTTCGCTTATTCTTTTTCCGGGATTCCCTTTGGTTCATTCCAGCTACCATGACTACTCTGACGCATTGTCCAAATCAATTCTGTTTTTTGAGGGGCAACGTTCGGGTTTCTTGCCACAAAACCAACGTATGGGATGGAGGGCTAATTCAGGATTGAGCGACGGTTGGATGTATAACACTGACTTAACCGGCGGATACTACGACGCCGGTGACAATGTTAAATTCGGGTTCCCTATGGCTTTCACGACGACAATGTTGGCCTGGAGCGCGATTGAGTTCGGAGATTTAATGCCGCCGAATGAGCTGAGAAATGCTCTGGTGGCGATCCGTTGGGCCACTGATTATTTGCTGAAAACTGTCTCTCAGCCTAACCGGATTTTCGTTCAGGTAAAATCCGATGTTACTTTTAGTAATGGTACTCGTTTTTCTTTTTTTTTTTTGTGATTTTCTGCATTGGGTAGGGGCAATTTGGAAACTCGAGTTCATTGCTCTTGGCTTTCAGTTGAACTAATCCGTGACTGGGTAAAGCGTGGCTGGTGGCTCTAGTCCATGGTTGTCGTTTTCTAACCAATTTTGCTCTGAAAATCTTACTTTTGCCTCTTGGGTTGCGCATTTAGCAGTGCCACCTGCTCTTGAAATCTTAGATGTGAATGGGAGCTGGTAAAACAAAAGAGAAACCAGAGCAAAGGTCGCTAAATGAATAGTAATCTAATTCAATTCATTAATCCAAATCCAATAACAAACCAATTTGTTTGTTTTCTGTCTTAAGTCAGCTTTCACTCCCTAAATCAAAGACTGAAAGTAACAGGGCATGTTTGTTTACTGTTAATAGAAAAACTAATGCTTATTTTTATAGTGTTAAAACGAGTGTAATTAAGGTTTGACGCTTGTTGGTGCGGTCACGTGCGTGACTGTTTTGTTTATAACTCAAAGCATTCTTGTGCTTAAGAAACTTATTTAATAGTAAACAAATTTCAACTTCTTGTTTAATATTTGATGCTGGGGTGGACCAATTTTCTCTTCTGGCACACTAACTACTCATGTAAAGGTGGAATCTGGACCATATTTTTTTCTTCTTAAAGTCCTTGAATTGCATGGGTCAAGTTACTGTCCCTATCGTCCTTTGTGTTCCACATGGATAGGATATGTCTCTACTCCTCGTTTGATCTCCCCACGCGCCCAACTTGCACGCAATGTACAGTTCCCATGGTCTGGGTGTTTAATTATCTTCCTACTGCTACTTACTGTTGGTTAGGTTGGGGATCCAAATATAGACCATAGCTGTTGGGAGAGGCCAGAAGATATGGACACGGCCAGGACCGTTTACGCCGTCGATGCACCGAATCCAGCTTCTGATGTGGCAGCCGAGACGGCAGCAGCTCTGGCAGCTTCGTCCATGGCGTTCAGATCAGTAGACCCAGGATATGCCGAAACGTTGTTACACAATGCTGTTCAGATTTTCCAATTTGCTGACAATTTTAGAGGTGCTTATAGTGACAACTCAAATATAAGGGACGGGGTGTGCCCTTTTTACTGTGACTTTAGCGGGTATCAAGTAAGTAAAATACTGAGATAGAAGTGGCTTAAGAATATTATTTTTTGGTTTCATTTAATTTGATTGGGCTGTGTGTGTGTGGATAGGATGAATTGCTTTGGGGAGCAGCATGGTTAAGGAGGGCCTCTCAAGACAACTCTTACCTTAATTACATAGAAAACAATGGCAAAACCCTTGGTGCCGATGACAATATTAATGAATTTGGGTGGGACAACAAGCACGCTGGTCTAAACGTTCTTGTCTCCAAGGTCAAGGCTTAGCTCGTTTAATTTCCCGAATACAAACCCTACCTTCCCAAGCATTTAATTGGTAAAAACTGTGATATTGACTTTGGTCGTCCCTGTTTTTTCAGGAAGTGCTAGAAGGAAATATGTACTCTCTACAATCATACAAAGCCTCGGCTGATAGCTTCATGTGCACATTAATTCCAGACTCATCATCATCCCACATTGAGTACACCCCTGGCGGCCTCATCTACAAACCTGGCGGCAGCAACTTGCAACATGCGACAACCATTTCATTCCTCCTCCTCGTTTATGCTAATTACCTCGCTCGCACTTCACAAACAGTCAACTGTGGGAACCTGATGGCTGGCCCGGGTTCTCTTCGGATGCAGGCCAAGAAGCAAGTCGATTACATTCTAGGTGATAATCCAATGGGATTGTCGTACATGGTTGGTTATAGCAACTATTTCCCCCAAAGGATTCATCATCGTGGCTCCTCCTTACCATCCGTAAAGGATCATCCTGGATTCATCGCTTGCAAGGAGGGTTCGATTTATTTTAATTCAACCAATCCTAACCCAAATGTCTTGGTTGGTGCTATAGTGGGAGGACCTGGAGAAGATGACGTTTATGTAGACGATAGAGCTGATTTTAGGAAGTCAGAGCCGACTACCTACATTAATGCACCATTTGTTGGTGTATTAGCCTATTTTGCAGCTAATCCCAATCCTAGCTAGCCCGAAAGCAACTTGCTCTGTACATAGTCAATGATTTTTTTTTTGGTAATTTTAAAGTAGGAAAAGGTGTCTCTCATCTTGAGTGAAGCAAAAGAGGCAGAGGCCAGTCAGTTCATGAAATTTTTTAAATACCGAATCACGAGAACTCCTTGTGACTTTTTAGAAAGAAAGAGAATTAAAGATCTTTTTTCCAAATTAAAGGAGTAAAATCCTAGTATGCCTTCAAAGTTTGATAAATCAAACTATTTTTTTCTCTATTTCTTTTCATAAATTAGCATTAAATTAATGTTAGCATTGTATGCTTCATATAGGCAATTAGAAATGGGATGCTTACCAAGTAAAAGAATAATTTATCTTTTTCTTTATAAATGAAATTAATTTACTTTTTTTTTCCTTTTTCTTTCTCTTTGTCAAATAAAAGACCAAGCTCTGAAGATTCTTTTATAATCACGAGATTACACCAAATTTGATGCTTCATAAAAAATTACAATTCTACCAAGTTTGACTGCAGGCAAGCCTAGTAAACTGTACAGTGCTAATTAAGTTGGATATAGTGGATGACCCAGATCCCAATTTCAACTTAACCTAGTTATGATCTAAATAAAATAAAAAGGGTCTAAATACAGCTAAATTTTCTGAACAATTAATAAGCCAAATGGTTCAAAAAAAAAAAAAAACCCACCCAAAACATTATAACTTTCTGTCTTTTTTATTTGAGTAGGAACTAGGGACCCCAACTGTTACAAAAACCAATAATTGTACAGCTCCCGCACAAATGCCATTGCCAACCTTACAGTCTCTCTTTTATTGCCTTTTGCTTTTTCCTTGATTCATTATCAATTAAATGTGACAGGAAATGTAATTTATATATTGAAAATTAATTAATTCTGAAGATATAATAAATTATGTCAAAAATTAATTACAAAAAGAAAACGGAAAAAAAAAAACAGCGACAACATTTGAACTAACACTATCTCATTACATAAAAGACTCCAATGAACCAGCAAATCTTCCTCATCCAAAACAGCAGTTGGGGCATTGATTTTATGTGACACGTACCATAATTTAAGTGCAATCACAGACAGTTACCCCCGGCCCCCATTCATATTTTGTATAGTCACCCAAAATATTAAATGGTCTCACGGTCATCGATCCTCGCCGGCGACCCACCGTATAGATCCGTACTCTAGGGCGGCATTCTTGCCTTCCTCATTATTATCTCACTTTTATTGGTGGCTTAGGCTAATTATGAGCCGATCACCAGCCGTTAAACGACATGTGGTTGTTTTGAAGTACCTGTGACGATGTAACCTGATATTTTTCATGTATTGTAGTAAAAAAAGTTTACATTAATGTGATGTGTTGGTAGGGCACAATCTTAGGATGCCCCTGCTTGTTATGTTATGCATATTGTCTTGTATGTATATTCCAAGTGAAGAATATGCCTTAGGGGACAAGTTCGAATAATGGTGCCATGCCATCTGACTCTATTGTCATGATTAAGTTTAAAACTGTTGATTAACATTCTTTGTTCGATTCATCATCTAAAATATTAGCTGCTCAATGATGAGTAGCAACAAGAAACATGTGAGCTATATACAATACATAATCGCATGCCATTAATGACTAATGGCATATATGCCTGTAGACTCACAGGGACACACTGCTCGCTGATCAGACGCTAGATCGCATGTTGTTCTGACTAATTATAACATCTTCTTCTTTATTTTGTGGATAAAATATTGGTCACGTGAAGCAGTTACAAATATTCATTATTGAATCAAATTCTGTATTTATTTGAGAATATATATGTCTTGTTTAGCAAATTGATATCATTAGAATTTAGAAGACTGGAAAGATTGAAAGGATGGTAATGAAGATGTGACAAGATACTATTAAGGATGGCAGTTCCTGGTGTATGGGCTTCATGATGTTTATAAATTTCCAACACAAAGGTCCGTGGATGTGCATCTACAGGGAAAGCCTAGCCTACTAAACTCTGGCCCATGGTCTTCAGTGGATATATCCGGTTCGATTTGGTAGGGCTCAAGCTGGTTCGTGATTCATCGATGACAGAAGAACATCTTGTGGCTTTTTCCCTCCCTCTCTCTCTGCCCTCCTTTCTTTTCCTTTTGGTGCCAAACCAAAGGCAATACTTAAGATTTTCCGATGGGCAAAATGAATGCGAAGTACATTTTGATTAAAAGAAAAAGAAGGAGTATTCCATTTACATTACTTTTCAATTATGGTACATTGGATTAGGTCAATTGTTGCCTTGTCAGCCTAAAAGAATATAACATTAAGAGTTATCAAAGCACCATTAAATAGTGAAAATTTTGCCACTTAGTCCCCATGTTAAGCGAAGTCTCTTCCATTAACAATTCTTGTAGTACCAACTAACCTTAGTCTAATAGCCTCCTTAATGTTGTTAATGAGCTCATATGTTGTTCTCTACGTACTTTCCCTTGTGCAGCTTATCATTCCTCTGCAAAGATAGTGTCACGGGGTCATTACTCTCTCCCCCATAAACGCCCTTATGGGGGTGTGCAACACACCCGCTTATAAAGAGCCCAAGACCTCCCATTCCTGTCCGATGTGGGATAGAGCACTTTCCTCATGACACTCTCTCCCACCCGATTCCGGCAACGTCCTCGTTGCCGTCGGCCACCTTGCCTACCTTGAGTCTCCCTGGACCCGGCGCTTTGGAGTGAGTCAGACGAGGTCCGATCCGCTCTGATACCACTTGTCACGGGGTCATTACTTTCTCCCCCATAAACGCGCTTATGGGGATGTGCAGCACACCCGCTTATAAAGAGCCCAGGACCTCCCGTTCCTGTCCGATGTGGGATAGAAGCACTTTCCTCATGACAATAGTCCGAAGATGATCGAGATAAATGCCTTCCTCTTTAGTTTGTGTTGTGCTTAAGCAAATTCACTACTCCGATCTCCAACACCTATGGTCAAGTTAGAAGCTGTATGGCATTTTCCCAAACTTACTGTAAGAGCAACAAAAAAATAAATAGTCTTTTGTTTTCTCCACATTACCATATAGAGAACAGACTGTTAAGTATTAAGTATAAGAAACTCTGTAAAAGACTTCTGTTAAATAGTTCAAAAACAGGAACAAACAGAGGTTTTTCAAACTAAACTTCCTCATCACCATTCTTCATTCACTAACATGGTATATACAAAGACCTTGATAGGAGATGAGATTACACAAATTACACTTGTTCATATAGATATTACAAGTGTTAACTATGAAAGGTTAAAAAGCATGCAAAATTTCACCTAATATGCCACCCCATTAATGCAAACACGTCTCCAAAATTCAACCTAGAAGTCAACCGTGACACAAGTGATTCATTACCAAAATATAATGCAAGTATTATCAAAAACACAGACAACATCAATCATATACCAAGTTTTAATCTTTCCTTTAGCAGAGAGCTTACCAATAATAGCCATCCAGGCTAAGATGGCATGTTATTAGTAAATAGTAACGATGGGTTTATTCCTAGAGGAAGGCACATCATTAGTAAGTGTAAAACAGTTTTAATCTTTAAACCTGCATTCCTCACAATATCCGTTGTAGTCTAGTTGGTTAGGATACTCGGCTCTCACCCGAGAGACCCGGGTTCAAGTCCCGGCAACGGAACTTAATTTTTCTCCCCGGCAACACAATATCCTTTTTATTCAACTTGACTCAAAACAGTGTCGTTTTCGATCCCCTTCCTAAAAGGCTTGAAAGCTCTTTATTCTTTTCAAGTTGCCTTGCTGAAACGCCACGTTTACTCCATTCCCTCAGACTCAAGTCTTCTCCGTTCTTCTCAAGTCCTCAGCAAAGGTGGCCCACTTTTCGTATCCTGCAAATTGAAAACCCTAATTTCAATTGGGTATGTAGATTTCTCCGCCCTAAAACTTTCTCTCTTGTGAAGTTACAATATTTCCCCATTTGATCAAAGTATTGAACTTCGAGTTTCCATGTATTGCATTACGGTTTATGTTTATAATGGCTCTTTAAACTTTTTAATTAATTTTTGCCTTTCATCCCCATCAATTACGGCTTTACTACGAGGCCTTGATTTATGCTCCACTTTCAGAAACCAAAAAAGATTGTCAATTTATATGGAAAAAAACCGTTAATTTAATTATGCATCATTTTAAGTGGTTGCTGTTAGTGTAACTTATTTGATTGCTAATTCATACATCAGTTTTGTCCTTTTTGTTTTAATTTCAGCATTATTTATCAATTTAAGTTAAGGTGTAGTGGCTGATGTGAAAAGTTGCTTGACTAATATAATTTTCTGCTCTTAAATATTGTTATTTGAATTATGCTTTTTGTTCTTGGCCCAAAAAATGAAATAGAATAAAAGCTTTTTGGTGGAACTTGTGTTGTTCTGATGAGGGCATTATTATTATGAATTTGCTTGGTTACTATGTGGCAAGGATTTGTTTAGAGAAGATTGCTGCAATGTTCTATGATCTGCTAATTTGATTAGTTGAAATCAAACTTAAACTTCAGATTGCAATATTCAACAAGCGTGTGTGCTGCTTCCTTAGTTGACCTGGATTGTTTTTTATTTCTAAATTGTCTATCTGGAGAATGCTTTAGATGAAAATTAAAAGAGGGGAGTTGGTTTTGTGGTTTTCAGCGATTTATAGTTATATGTATACTACAGGATGAGTATATGTCTATCTGATGCCAAATTTTTTTTTTCTGGTAGTATACCTATCCATAAAACCTGGTTAGCTTATTTGGTTGTCTGATGTGTAAATTTCAATGTTTGCCGAGTGAAAGCATCATAGTTGTTCTATGTTATGGTCCTGAAGGAAGTATATTTTGTTTGATGAAGTTTTATGATGTGTAGCCTTGTCTTTTTTTTGCCTGTTATTGACTTTGTTTGCTATAAGTTTTGTAGCAATGGATGTAGAAGATGATACAAGAGAAGGCTCTGTTTCCTCTGTTATTCTTGAGTCTTTGGAATCTACCCAGAAGGGAGATAAGCTTTCTGCTGAGGATTTGGCTTGGGTTGACTCTTGTCTGATTTCAGATACTGAAATTTTGGAAAGAAACTGGACCTCCTTCAAAGATGTTTTGCTGGAGATCATTGGTGATCAACCTGAGTCACTCGACTCTTCTGCAACTGGAAGTGATGGTTTTGTTGGAGGAACTGAAATCAAGATACTTCCTTCCATGGATGAGGCAGAGACTGCCAAATACTCAAGGAGAACTGATGATGATCTTGTTGTCATTCCAATTAATGGAGACAATGAAACAAACACCGATGGTGATCCAATCAAAAGGACTGCTTTTCTGTCCCGAGTACTTCAGGAAGACTCCAATGAAACGTTTCGGGGAGATCCTTTCCTGCCTACCTACAATGAAGATGAGAGAAGGGGTGAAGCTATTGATTTAGGACTTGAATTGAGTTTATCTGCAGATGAGACGAATTCATCAATGGTGGATATTTTCAGGGTCTGGGATTTGGACATTCCAGCTGAGGAAGATGGTCTTATTAAACAGTTGAACAAGGCTATTGCTGAGACTTCCTTTCAATCAATGCCATCAACTTTGGACGATTCAATGGCATGGAAAGACTTGAAATATGAGCCACTAGATAATTTGATTGCTAGCATTGCAGATCTATCTTTAGATAAAAGTTCTAGTTAATTTTTCTGTCCATATAAGAATCTAGTCATATACATATGTAAATTTGTTATATTGCCCCGATATATGCTGCTGTGATCTTATGACATCAACAATGAAGAATAGGCGTTTGGTCCTTTCATCAGCTTAAGATGGTCCTTTTGTTTTGCATAGGATTTGAAAGAGACAATGCGTTCAAGTAGAATTGCTAGTAATTTGAACCCCGACTTTGGCTTAAGCCCCAACATGCCTCAGACAGTTAGACACCAAGACAGCTTAGTTGATTTTATTTTAGCCTGGCACCGCCACATTTCCAGGCCACCTTCTGCATTAAGAATCGACAGGCAGAGCATTAACTTGGAATTTGTTAGACATCTCAAAGCAGTAGCATTTCCCTGTTTTCTTAGAATTAAACCCAGTTTTCTTTAACAGGCTCGAGCTCTGACCACAGTGTGGGGTATTGATTAGGTCTGCACAAATAATGGCCGGCATTCCAACCGCAAGGAGACATATTGCTAAGCAAAATGGTTCTAACTTCTCAGTGCAATAAAGCAAAACAATCATTTTGGTGAATCTTAACCACAGATCATATCCTTTTCCCATCAGCCACATGTACGCCAAATGATGGTGTCAACAAGATCAATGGCCCACCTGATGATACGGATTCTCCGTGGTCTACATGGCATTGAAAAATTTCAATGGACAAGATGACTTGGCATTCTGTCAACCGTCCGACATGGGGTTCACGATTCATCAAACCCCTAAAAACTTAAAACCATGGCCATTAATCTGAACAAAATTAGAACCTCATGTTCACTTCCCGGAGGATTCTCTGAAACAAACTCTAATTTGGACGTGAAACATAGTGAATGTGATGCATTTGTCTATACCCTAATGACATTACAAGAGAAAAAAATCTGGGGTATTTCAAGCCCTTTTAATTTCTAAACATATTCTTTTACGAGGCGGGTATAACACCATCCATATCAGCCAGGCATGCAGCCTGCCAAATGTGCAAGATTATCATCCACATGGTGGCACGAGATTGGCCGATGCATGACAGCCTCAAATGTGACATCCCATAACAATAAACTGCACAACTATATATACAGTGAGTGAGACTTGCATGTGTGGTAAAGAAGCCCCAAGCTAAGAGGAGATAAGGTTAGAGTGAAGCCCGTTATAGGCTTAAGCGGTTAGCCTCCATCAAAGCGAACGAAAAAGAGAGAAAGAAATGGCATCAGCTTCCGCAACTCTCCTCAAGTCTTCTCCTATCCTTGACAAGTCCGAGTGGGTTAAGGGCCAAAACCTCCGCCAGCCTTCAGTTTCTGTTGTCAGATGCTACCCCACCGCCCCATCAGCCCTCACCGTCCGTGCCAGTTCCTACGCTGATGAGCTTATTAAGACCGCGGTATGTGTACTTAATGCTACTCGACTCTTCTTATAGGATATATAAAATATTTAAGTCTTCGAGTTCGATATAGATTTAATCTTCTGAACCATCTTTTTATATATTAGCTTAGCTTAGTTTAGTTAAGCTATGCTACACTAAATTCTTAATTTGCGTCACTTTAACGTATTCCTACGATATCCTTATATATGAATATGATAAGTTTATTAAAAAGACAAGATATTCACGTGAGACACGTATCTCTGTCCGACACTTTAATCTTGAACCCATGTAAGAATAGTTTATAAGTGCAACTGCTCACTCTAATAAGTCACCAATCCTGTTAAAGAGATTGTCAGTAAAATAAAGTAATCTCTGTAGTTTCTGGATGGTTTAATTTTATTGATTAGATTATATTGCTACATTAGTGAATGAGTTTCTGAACTATGTAGGACACACCATTTGACGTGCATTTTCCTTTCTTTCCTCTGGATGTAGAAAACCATTGCATCCCCAGGCCGTGGTATTTTGGCCATGGACGAATCAAATGCTACATGTGGGAAGCGACTTGCCTCAATCGGTCTAGAGAACACTGAGGCTAACCGCCAAGCATACCGTACGCTTCTGGTGTCAGCCCCTGGCCTCGGCGAGTACATCTCTGGAGCTATCCTTTTCGAGGAGACTCTCTACCAATCTACCACCGATGGAAAAAAGATGGTTGATGTTCTTGTTGAGCAAAACATTGTCCCTGGTATCAAAGTCGACAAGGTAAAGCCAAACCCGATAACCTTATAGCAATTTACGCATACAGATGATGTTTAAGGAGGCAATGGAATGTTGTTTGATCAGAATTTCACCAACACTTGTAATCCGATGATGATAAATACAGGGTTTGGTACCCCTCCCTGGTTCCAACAACGAGTCCTGGTGCCAAGGCCTTGACGGTCTTTCCTCCCGCACAGCTGCCTACTACCAGCAGGGTGCTCGTTTCGCCAAATGGTACTCCCATTTTTTTGATAAATTCTCACTCATATTAGATAGTGTTAAAAAGAAGAAAAAAAAAATCAATCTTGTATAACACTAGCCTTTTTTGATTGGCCAGGCGTACTGTTGTGAGCATTCCCAACGGCCCATCTGCCTTGGCAGTTAAAGAAGCAGCTTGGGGTCTTGCCCGCTATGCCGCCATTTCTCAAGTAAGTCGAGAGATGAGAATTTTTCTATATCACAGTGTGCTTGTGAATTGTTACTGAGAAATTTTTGCTGCTTTGTGTTTGCAGGACAGCGGATTGGTCCCAATTGTGGAGCCAGAAATCTTGCTTGATGGTGATCATGGAATCGACAGGACTTTCGAAGTAGCCAAGAAGGTTTGGGCTGAGGTTTTCTTCTACCTTGCTGAGAACAATGTCATGTTTGAGGGTATCCTCCTCAAGCCCAGCATGGTCACTCCTGGAGCAGAATGCAAGGACAAGGCCACCCCTCAGCAAGTTGCTGACTACACCCTCAAGCTCCTCCACAGGAGAATCCCCCCAGCTGTCCCTGGAATCATGGTACATTTCTTTACAACCATTGTGATCTAATCAAGAATTTGCTTGGTGTAAATTAGTAAATCCAGTACTAATGGTTTACAAACCCTTTCTGTTTTTCTGCTGTGCAGTTCTTGTCTGGCGGACAATCTGAGGTTGAAGCCACCCTCAACTTGAACGCAATGAACCAGTCTCCCAACCCATGGCACGTCTCATTCTCTTATGCCAGAGCTCTCCAGAACACTTGCTTGAAGACATGGGGAGGCAGACCCGAGAATGTTAAGGCCGCTCAGGAGGTACTTCTTGTCCGTGCCAAGGCCAACTCACTTGCTCAGCTTGGCAAATACACTGGTGAGGGAGAATCAGAGGAGGCCAAGAAAGGAATGTTTGTCAAGGGCTACGTCTACTAAGCTGCAGAAGAGATAATAAATGCTTGAAGATGAAGGAGATAAACCGGATCTAGCTAGTTTCTCTCAAATGTGTTAATGGTTTTATAGCCCTGGAGACTATTTTTGTTCTTGATTACATGTACTTTAGCCACTCAATAAACTTCTTGCTGATGAGATTAGTTAGTGTGTACTTATGTATGCATCATCACATACTAAAATGCTAGAATGTGCATTTTGAGCTCCAGTATTTGTGTCTACTCTGATTCCTGCATTATCGATTTCTCATCCTGCATGACGCTGTTTGCTACAGTTATACCGCAATCCACCTCAATAAACATGCTCTGCAGATGCAGCCCTGCTCTTCTGGTAATAAATCATGCCCACTTTTTGGTTTGTCTTAAAAATTAGTACTGGGTCCAAGCAAACAGAAAATGAAGAATAATTGCCTATGCTCTTCATTCCATCAAAAAGAAAAAGGAAAAAGCTAGAATGATTAATGAATTCGATAGAAGATGCTGATCTTACACTTTGCTTCTCACAATATCGCGAACACCTTTTTGGATTCCAACACATCAGAAATTGGAGGAGACAAGGAGGAAACAAGTGGTTCATAGGATTTCAATCCATACTCTGATTGCATTTAATTGTCATGTCTAAATACTAGCAATAAGTTTTATCTGCCAGTCTTAACTTAAATCCGTAATCAAAACTAATAATATCACCATTTTCAGCTGGTGTTTTCTGAGGCAAAACAGAACTTCTTGACAATGGAACTGAACCAAAGGTTAATTCCTTAGTATGACCACCTGCCGCCCTTCGTTTGTTCTGCTTTTCATCACCAACGCAAAGAAATTCACAAGAAGCAAGTGAAGTGAAAAGTTTCACCTTAGTTCTTCGTAAATTTTTTTTGACGTAAAATTTTGATGGCGGCTTGTCTTTCTGATCGCCAGCAACAATGTTGATGGAAATTTTTAATTGAAAAGGACATTAACAGGGGTGTATACTTCCATTGGCACAAATAAAAACGTCACAACTTCACTACTCAGTTAGGCAAGAATCTTTGATTTTGGTACATGGGTAAAAATTATCTTCAATAGTTTTCATTTTTGCGCAAGGAATGGCACAGACAGAAGCCTAACCCATGGGGAAGGAAGATATATCTGACAAGGACCGCAAGCCGTCAATAAATACACAGATGTGAGAGATCATTCAGCAACATCTGCAACCAAAAAGTGATGGACACATTTATTAGACAAGAAAAACAATCATCCATGGAGTGGAAAACAAGGGTTTTGCGTGTGTGTGGATTTGGAGGGAAATGTATTACAAATCAAATACTTGGTTAAACAACTATAATTTACTAAGAAAATGAGCTAGTAAATGTGGTGGCCATGTAATTTACTAAGAAAATCTCAGACATGATAGCAACAAAACTTGGGATGTGAAACTGTATCAGTGGATGGAAGTTAGAGGTTGAGAGGTACCACAGATGCTCTGTAGCATGGAAAGTTCTAGCTACAAAACATTCTTTTTTTTTTTTCCAGCAAACTATTGTCCTTGCCGCTGATAATAATAGTAGTATAAATTTACGCAATCAGAAGACAACATGTTACCATCATTTGGCTTCCAAAGTTATTTTTACCATGCATAAAGTTTACTTGCCCACAGAATTTTTCTTGGAAGATATTAGCACAACTTGCCCCCAAGACAAAAGCTCATTCTTATTCAATAGGTTAAAAACTCATAAACAGCTAATTGTCAATCCTTC
Source organism: Theobroma umbraticum (assembly GCF_002168275.2). Lineage (NCBI taxonomy): Eukaryota > Viridiplantae > Streptophyta > Magnoliopsida > Malvales > Malvaceae > Theobroma > Theobroma umbraticum. The sequence continues at coordinate 6,783,805 of NW_018397261.1, forward strand.
TGTTTCTCATGTGTTTCAATAGGAAGGAACTGCTCAACAGGTCAAGCTCTACTCAGAGAAACCTTCCAACTATTTCAAATGCCACCTGAACACCAAATGTCAACTCTATCACCAGAAGGAAAAAATTTCTTGTTTCAGTTGCTTACAGGGAATGTCAAGTTACATTTACTTCCCTGCATACTCAGGATACAAGCAATGACCGACATGTTTCACATATAGAAACAGACATCAATTGGAGGAATATTCTTTTCTCTGTTCACAGTTCACATGTAGTTGACAATTCCTGAGTTCATTCAGAAAATCAGAACTCTAAGAGAACAAACCACATAATCCACCTAATATGACAAGAAATATTTCTCAAGCAATGTCTTAGCTTTAAAGATACATTCTTTTGCTTTCTTATAGTCACAGTTCATCAAAAACATAGAATGACCTGTCTGGCAATAATAAGCGATGTCATGTGAGAGGAAGCCTACCTGCTTGGGCAATTATTTGTGCCCACTTTATTTATATTAGGTCATGCATTCAAATACACAACAAGCATTTATAAATAAAGTATTGAGATTTGCACAGAAAACTGTAAAATATCATTACCAATCGTAAGCAATGCTCTTAAACAAGTAAACAGTTCAAGCTAGGGATAACAATCATACCTAGCTCACTTATCAGGCTCTCTTTTGAAGGATCCAACCGGGACCACGCTTGAAGAGTCATGATTATTGCCACTCGAAATATCCATGCCTTGCTCCTTAAACATGAAGCAGTCACTGCACTAATTAGGTTTGAAAAAAAATCTAACTACACTGCTTAACACGCAAGGTTAAGAACAAAAAGGCTAGTAAAAGAAAAGGACAGAAAATTGGGAAAATCAGTACCTGATTGGTTGAAGCTTGACCATGCGCTCGTTGGGGCTTGGCATTTAGATCAATCAATTTATTACCCTTTCCATCCCCATCAGAACTACCATCAAGCACTGGAACAGGAGAGCCTCTATGATTTTGCTGGTTCTCTCTTGCTGCAAGCTTAGGTTGCTGCTGATTCTTATCCTTCCTTACTTCGTTTCGATCAAGCGTTTGCAACCCCAGTTCGTCCAAACGACCAGGCTTATCCCCTGGAAACTACAACAAAAGGCACGAAACAAAGAAAATAAAGTTTAGCAGACTTTCTAAATTTAAAAACCAAAAAGATTAAAACCTGTCTTGTGTAGAGTAACAAACCTCAACTCTCTGCCTCAACAAGAGATATCTCCCATGGGTCCGTTTACCTCCAACATGTACAATCATATCACATTGCAGGCAAAGGGAACTACCATCCACTTCACAATAAAAGAACGCTACATACAAAAAAAAAAAAATCAATAAAATTCCAAAAAGAAAAAAAAAAAGTTTTCATAATAATTTACATTATTCAAAAAGTTTTTTCTTTTTTTTTTTTAAGTTTCATACCAGGAGCATTTTCACATATATCACAGCGTGGGACATCGCTGGGGTCAGCTAACCCAACTCTCACATGCCTACTTGCAAGCTTGTTACACATGTGAACCTGAAACCTCCCAGTAAAGTCTCCTTATTGATTTAACAAAAAAAAAAAGAAGTAAAATAAAAACACACAAAATATTAAATACTGCAGCTGAAAATTTGCGAAAAGGAATGCAATGCAACCACGCCAATCATATTTCATCAAGCAAGCACAAAAAAAAAAACTTCCTACATACATTGAAATGTAATTTACTGCTCAGATTTCGCCCTTTTTAACGCCTTCTAATTGAATTAACTACCAAAATTGAAACATAATCTAATTCTAGAGACGACATCATTGATTTCAATTCCAAAACTCAACTTTGACTCAAGAGAGCACATTCAAAGAATATATTTTTATGGAATATACAGAGTTTCAAGTCAAGTTCGAGTTAAATCAAAACTATCCGTACATCAAGTATACTTATACGGCTATACGCGAGAGTAGGCGTGTATAAATACGCAGAGATTGATTAATAATACCAATAGTAATGAAAATGAAGAGACCTTTTCGTCGCAGGAACGGCAAAGAGCGGCCTCGTCGGCGGCGCAGAAAAGGATAGCGGCGGCGCTCTCGCAGACGTCACAAACCGTTCGCATTCTAATTTTTTTTTTCTTGTTTGCTTCCCGTTTACTTCTCCTTTCTTCGCTTCGAAGGCATTCTTCCACAGAGCGAAAAACTGATCAAAAATTTTCCAAGCACGAATTCAACGATTCAGCAAATGATTTTTCATTAAAATCTAAGCAGAGAGAAACAGAGAACGATGATGAGATTGAAACGAGAGAGGATCAAATTGACAGGAAAAGGATTTTGGTAAAAGAGAGAACCTGGGGAAACAGAGAAGCAAGGACTCTTTGTTTCAAAGTCTCCGAGAGACTGCGAGGAAGAATTTGGCAAGAAACATTAAAAAAAAAAAAACAAAGCTCACTCGCTGCAGTATGTAAATCCCTCACTCGCTTCTTGTCTTCTACTTCTTTTTCTTTCTCTTTCATTTTTCAAAACTCATAAAATAAAGGATTACTCGCTAATTTTTTTGTTTACTATTTTATTTTCTATAGATAAGTATTTAAATAATCCTTTTATGTAGAGTGGAAACGTGTCAGCAGAGGAAGGCGAGTATGGTTCGGTTTAATAATGGCGGAAAGTAGATCTGTGAGTGCTGAGCTGTCGTCTCCATGATCTGTTCCATATTTTAAGCTGGTGACCTTAAAAAATTAACAATTATCAACTCGCTTGTTGAGGATGTGCAATACACGAAGATCGCATGAATGCATGGCCCAGGGAACTCCTGGTAGGTGGGATCTACTCGCCTGACTGGGCGGTCAGCTTTTTCTACAAAGTTAGCGTTATTCTTTGTTTGTAATGTTTGGTGGGAAGCCATGAGATTACCATTTATCCTATGGATCCAACCATTCATGTTCCCCTTTTTCCTTTACTCTTGTTGGATTGCCTTTCTTTTTCTCTCTTTTTTTTTTTAAATTTTTTGCAAGAATTTGGGTTGTCTTGTTGACAAAAAAAAACCATTTTCTTTTCAACATTAAATAATTAAAATATGATATATAATTATTATTGAATTAAATATTAAGATACAACATGACGCGTGGGTCTATTTTCAGTATCTAATACTATTATTTTAGATACAAATCGAAACAATAGGTTAAATAGGAAAATAATTAAAAAGATTCAAGAAAAAGAAACAAAAAAACAAAAGTTTCATGAGAGATTGGAGATGGTGTGCTGGCACTTGGGGAATGGGACAAGGGGTCTACAAGACCAAAAATAAAAAATAAAAAAGCTTAGAAAGAAAAAAAAAAATTAGGTCATAAACATGGATTGTTGTGCAACCACTTACGTGTGGCCTCTAGCTTTGAAAGGTAGGGAAGACAGGAACAAAGAAAGCTGCCCTCAATGAATTTTCGTCCACCAATTTCATATCCAGCATTGGCCCACCCTCACAAATTTTAAGGCCATTGCTTTTCGCTGGTCACGTTGCCTTTTGCTTGGCACAACTCAACAGCCCCAGAAACTTATTTTCGGATAAAACTTTCAAAACAGCATGCAGTCTTTGGATCCACGCTTGAGAAGGAACGTGCTAATGCTTAATTATAATGAGAAAAAAAGTCTAACGGTCATGAATTTAATAAGAGTGTTTCTTCATCTATCAAGATGAATAATAAATAATATCAGAGTAAATATACATTTTTATTATTATGATAATTTTATAAAATGTATCGAAATCAAGATAAAATCGAATCAAAATATAAACCAATAACGTAAAAGCTAAAAGCTCTCACTAATTTTACTTGCACTGTGGGTCAATGGCCGTGTTGGCTTAACTAGAACGGATTCTTTTCCTCAAGGACAGATCCGTCCATGTGTTAAAGCGCCCACTAATTTTTCATGCAATTTAGGTCAGCCAAGCTGCTGGGCTTCCTATTACAACTCCACGAAACAAAACATTGGGCTCCATGCCTTCAATTTTCACTTCAGACTATCACGTTTAATGGATCACCTCCTCTTTTTAGGCCTTCTCAAGCTCCGTGTCAATATTAGAGGTGTCAGTATGAGTTGGTTCCATCAAAAGTCTTTGTAGATTGAGAAAATATAAAATAGATAATATCAGTCTATTTTTTATATAAGTTATCAAAATTTTAATTCAGTCTTCCTCTTATTAGTCTATGAGTCAAGTTAGATTAATTTATTTTTTAAAAATTATTTTAATAATTTTATTTAATAATCTTTTTATATTTTATGATTTAATCTATAAATTAAATAATAAGAATATATTATAAATAAATAAATTACACTAAACATAAATAAACAAATAAATTACATAAATAAAATTTTAATTTTTAACACAAACTACTATCTCATAAACAAAAAATAATAAAAACTTCAACACTCATTTTTATCCTCCTCATTCCTCATTCTCATGCAAAATATTTAAATATCTTATTTAGACAGCAATAATGTTTTAAAATCTGAATCATTATCAATTTATCATCTAATATTCATTGTCATAAAAGAAAATAAGATAGTAAGTTTTTATCTAAACTAAAATTACTAATTTGACAAGTAAATATTAAAACTATTAAAATATATAAAATAAGTAATATTATTGGTAACTAAATTATTAATTTAATATAATTAAATATATAAAATTATTAAATGAATTAAAATTATTAACTTTTTTTATCTATAGAGTTGGCTTGTCTTAGGTGTCAATTAAAATTCTACTATGCAAGTATACGTATCGAATAGACAGTATATTAGCAAGTAGAGCATCGATCCCACAGGGAATTGATCTAAAAGTTTACTAAGTACTAAAATTATCGCAAATTAATCTTATCCAAACAATATCAAAATAATATCAAATCAAACTAAGTTATAGCATAATTAAATTAAGAAAAATCAAAATAATAAATACTCAAATAAATATCAAATCAAACAAGCCTAGGATTACAATATCCCTCACACTTCATCTAAATCTTACCTCTCTTCCTTAACTTATCTCAATGGTTTGAATTGCTAACCTAGAGTCCTAAATTATTTATAAGGGTCTCCCGACTCATCTTATAAAAATATCTATTTTAACCAAAACACTATATCCCTATGTGAATTGAAATTAAAACAAACTCATTAAGTTCAGGCTCTAATCTGGCTACATATGCCCTATAGGTATATCCCTATCCTATACGCAAATCAATTAATATGATCATATGCTATCTCAATTTTAGTCTACACTAAACTCCCTTTCTCAAGTTTGTTTAGGTTTCTAGATCAATTTAATTGGTGGCCAAGCAATTAAAAGCATTAAGAACAAATTAGAATAAAACAATTCAAATCTCATTGAAAATAAGCAAGAAAGTGATTAAAAATCTAGATATACATGTGAGTTCAATTGCAATCCTAGAAAAATAAATTAGCTCATAATATCTAATAAAGACAGTATCCAAAAAAATTTAGCCATGAATCCAAGTCAAAGAAAATAAGAAAAAAACACAAAGATAAGAGAGAAAACTAATAGTTAGATATTTATGATCTTGATTCTCTCTCCAATTCTCTTGTTTCCTTGCTTTGTTCTTGGCTCCAAATCTCCAGAATAGTTGCTTGCTGCCTTCTCTCCAAAACCTCTGAAAAAAGCTCCTTAAATAGGCTCCAAATAACTTAATTTTTGAAATCCCGTTAATGTCCTTTATTTTTTTTTTGGAAAGTCGCACAGCGCTGCGGCGCTACTTCTCCAGCGCTGCAGCGCTGAGCTCTCTGGAATTTTGTATGTGTGCTTCCTTTCATCAACGCTGCAGCCTTGTTCGCCCAGCGCTGTGGCAGTCTATCAACTTCAAACGTGAGTTTCACCCTGATATGTTAAGAACTGGGCAAAGTAGTAAACATAAAAGTTTTATCCCTGTCTCTTAACTTTCCAATGGATCAAAAATCACATCAATTGGACTTCTGTATTGAAAGATTTGCTCCAAATACCGCATCATGTTCAGTCTTTACATACTGCTGCAGTGGTCCGATTTTGACAAATATTTTGACCATGATCCAATCAGAACTGGGCAAATTGGTGAACATAAACATTGTATCCCTTCTTCTTATAATTCTATTAGTCTAAGAATCACCTCATTTGGAGTTTTTTTAAAAGAGATATGGTCAAAATACTGAAACATATACGAATAAAGCTATCACCATATTTGCACTGATTTTCATCAAATGAGTCTTTTTCATCAATTTACTACAAAAGTCATAAGAGAAATTAGCAATAACTACTCTTAAAGTAATTTAAAATAAAATAACCTAAAATTTAACTAAAATAACTTAAATTAATCACTTAACAAGTAATCAAACTTAAACTAAAAAATACACCTAAAATGTTAAAATTCAAACCTAAAATCTCAAAGATCTAACTATTTAAGCTCCCAAAATGACTCAAAATAACTATATATAATAGAGTTATCACTAGGCCACTTAGCCTACTGATCAAATAAGTTGACCCATTTAAGTTCGATTTTAATATAAATTTAAATTTTCAAATCCAACTAACTGTATTTTTAATAATAAATGAATCGATTCAGTAGGTTCGGCCCATTTTAATAGATAGAGTCAACAACAATAAGCCCAAGCTATAGATCATAAATGGTGCATTTTCACCATATTAATCCTAAATAATTCAAATATCCTTTGACCTAACATCTTTTTTTTTTCCAATCTTTAGAGCCACCAATTAATCTCATAATTCAAACAATGGAAGTTTTATATGTTTTAGAATATTATTTTGTGATCAATTTTTTCATTTAAAAATAATTGAATGTTATATTCAAATATCATGGTGGGTGGTATGTTAATAAGAGAGTGACATAACGGAATTGTGACGTCTTTACTACTCTAAAAAAAAACCCCCACAAAAGTGAAAGCCCTCATGGTGAATTGAAAGTACAAACTAACTATAATACTATATGCTTAATTAAATCTTGTTTCATAAGTATTGGATGATAAGATTAATATTATTTGTGTGCAAAGAGAAATGGCCGACTGCCTCACCAAAGAATAAAGAATAAACCTCCTTGAATTGAACAGCTTACCCAAAATTTGTGGTCAAGCTCGAGCAGCAGCACCGCCACCTTTAATTCCACCGTTTGATCGGTGGATGATTTAAGACCTTGGTTTAAGATCCTACATTCGTGGCATGAACTTAGGGGGGCAAATGCTCATGAGTATGGTTGTCAATGATTATGATATTACCTTTTGAAAAGAATATCCAACTACTACTACCTTTTTTCAATGGAGTTTTAATTATGCTTTAGATGATGATCTAAGGAATTTCTATGGATTATTTGTATTATTAATGTTATGATATGAAATTATAATCTCTCTTTGTTGGGAGAGGTAAAATCTGTTCTTGTTGCACTTAGGATAAATTCTACTTATACATTTTATGATTTCAACTTTTGAACATAAAATATTATGTTTCTCTTTTCAATTAATACTATGTAAATATTTTTTCTCTCCATTAATATTCGACGAATGATTTATATTCTTATAAAGAATTAAGTTGTTAGTTTTTACTTATAAAAATTACAAAATTAATTTTAAATTGAGAGTGTTTTATTGAATTTATTACATAAAATTAAATATTTTAAATTTATACGTGAAAATTAAAGTTATTCATAAGGTGTTAATTGAAAAAAATGATATTTACATAATGTTAATTAAAAAATTATAAAATAACATGTGAAAAAAATTAAAATTTGAGAATGTAGGTAGAATTTATTTAAAAAAATAAATAAATGAAATTCTTGGTGATGGGTGATGAGACAGAGGCAAAAGGCTCAGTTAACTTGAACATCACAGGTTTTGAGTTCTGTTGTCAGCATGCTGCTGGTTTCGGCAGCAACCTTTTTCGAGCTCTGCCTTGGAACTCAAGCAATAATGTTGAATGCTCAATAAACACATGAAAAGGTTTCTGTAATAACTTGTCGTATTCATAATCTGATCTGGTTTTTAATGCACTCTTTAATATTTCAGAAACTCATAATAATCACATTAATGAAGTCATATTCACATATTTAGAGTTCAGTTTACTTTTCACCAACTTGGATTCTACGGCTTCCTGTGTCAGTAACATTCAAAATGGGATCTTTGAGACCATCTCCTATGGTCAATCACTGATTGTAATGAAGAAGCAGACGAGTAAGGCTTTTGTGTACTAACATTAGCTTAATCCTTCTCGTGTAGCTTGCAAAACAATGGCCACCTTTCTTAGATTTGGAAGCCCTTTGTTAGGTTCTCTGTTCTCGCTTTTGCAGGTCTAGCTGTTTCATTACTTTGCTTCTGGGGTCTTATCCTCTTTCACTTTTGCATTTTGCCCTACAGAGGCAGCCTCAAATAAAAGTCCAAAACTTTGTTGGCAATGAACCCATCATAAAGAAGTGGAAACATATTCAATTTCTTTCAATCAATTGTAGTACTAAACTGAAAAAAAAAAAACCCCTCATTTATTTCTGATAAAAATTTCTTCTACAAGAAAAAAAAAAAAAAACACATGTATGTTTCTAAGACTATAATCACTTGACTTACTTCCTCCAACATGGAGGACCCATCAAATAATTGGTAACGCGTGCATCCTTATAATTATATCACATCCAAAAGTATTCTCTTTGACTGCATTTTGCCTTTTGTTTTTTTTTTTTTGGGGTTTTTTTTTTAAAGATTTGCTTATTTAATTTCTTCCTTTTTCAGCATTTACCATGCCCAACATCGTGCTACATAGTGGGGTTGCTGTAACTCTGACAATCTATTAACATTTTCCTCGCAAGGAATTGGTCTTCGGCTCAAAATTCGACCCAATTCAAGAAAAGGCAAAACTAAGAACAAATGGAGTCGTAAGGCTTGACTTTTTCCCACGAAAATAAATTTTTATACTTAAATTATTCAAAGTTTATATTTAATGATATGTCAATATATAAATTTTATGCACTATTTATATTCATAAAATAATAATTTATATAAATTTTTATATACTAATAATATATTAAATATAAATTATTAAATTTTTTTATAATCTTGAAATCTGGCGTTTGGTACATCACCGCATTATTGTTGGCAGTTAATCTAACCGACAAACCGGCGCAGGACTCCTTTAGCCTTTATGCCTTTATCTTTCATAATTGCTTAGCGATGGTCCATCCTTCCTTCGATCCACAGCCAAAAAAGGTGATGAACTGATGATCCGCGATCTACGCCATTAAAAGTCGGGGCAATTTTGTCATTTAGATTTGATTTTGCATCGTGTTTTGTTTTTCAACTGTTTCTAGTCGATTCTTCTCCTGGTAACTTTCACAGCGGTGGTTATTGCAATATTTGGATTTATAGACAATTTTTTTAATTATTATTGTTGATGTCTATTTCCTCATTGTTTAAATAAAATTTTCATTTATTAAAAATATTTACTATAAAAACATTTAAATTGAGAAGAAACAAGTTAAAGTCACTAAGTTATCAATCCAAATGATAAATTTATCATTTTTTCATTATTTGATAATGATTAATTTATCATTCATTAATAAATTTTTATCATGCGAAACATAATTTTCTGATTCAGTTTAGAAAGTAAAAGTCGTATAAATAAATGTAAAAAAAATAATAAATGATGTTTTAATTAATAATATTTAATTAAAAAATAAAAAAGTAAACTTTATAATTAATCCTTATTAAGGTCAACATGCGAAGCTGGGACTTTTCAATCCTTAGGAAATCAAATCTATAGGGGAAGCGGCCAAATTTGGATGCACGTTGAAAGAATGTCATCTAGGTACTAATCTTTTATTTGTTAGTTGAGATTAGGGACCTAACATACTTCCCACCCACTCCTTAACAATTTTTTGGAAGTTAAGAAACCACTCAACAAGGGTTTTTCTTTCAACCTAAACCAAATTCTCCATTTTAATTATGATATTAAGGCTGAGGGTCAAATTCTATCATTTCTCATTTGCTACCAACGTTACTATTGTCCTTATAATTAAAATGGCAAGCCTATCTCTAGGAATTCCTTGTTTTCTTTTGCAATTACTTTGTCAAACATAGTCAACTGGGGAGCCTAGTACTTTTTTGGGTTTCATAATTTGCCACTACAAGATCTCAGTTCCCCACTCATAAATGCCAAATATTTAAATATTTTTAGGATTTAATTTTATAATTGAATAGATTTATTAGGATGAACATACACTATATAGTATGAAAGGATCAAAGCAGCTTAACAGCCCATTAAATATCGGAACTCCTCGAAAAGTAAAAACAAAAAGCAGAGAGAAATTTTATATTGGGTTGTTTAGTGATCTAACGGTAATAAAGTACCGATCGGACGGTGCGATGCTAAGCTAGCTGACAAATCCATAAAGACCACGTGGCGTGCGAGACACTGATGCCAATATCCCTTCTGGCACGTGTCTGCCCTTTCGGAAATCCACAACCAAAAAGCAAGGGTAAAACCGTCATTGAGTTACTCTCGCAGGCCATGATCCATGCCCCACCGCTGGTCCAAAACGCGCAAGGAAAGAGAAACTTCAAAAAACGTTGACGTCGCATCAGATTAGCAGGACCACGGGTCCCATTTCAAGAGCAAGAGGGAAACCGCTTATAACAGCTAAAAGAAGACGCTCCCTTTCACTTTCTCTTTCATTCCCTGCGATTTTTTATGTAATCGCCGGGTTTAACTGTTTCATCAAGCTCCGTACATCTCCGGTACGTTCTATTATTTTTCACCATTTTAACCCTTTTGTTGAATTTCACATTCTCCATTTTATCCTTCCAGTTTTCAACTTTATTCCACGCGTAAAGCAATAGCACCTTTTGATCTCGCTTCTATTTTTGCTCTTCCAAGTCACGTCTCTCTTCCTCTTCCATGAAGTTCGTAGCAGCTTTCATTTCACTGAAACTTTTTTTTTTCGTTTCTTTCTTTTTTTTTTCCTTTAAATAAATTAAAGGAAGGAATTTAATTTAGATTATGCTCAAGCTTAAGGTCAGCTTGACAAGTGGATTTTGTTTTCGTACGTGAGGCAGTTGTAAATTTTTTTTCGGTGTTTTTAATCTCTGAAATTAACCGTTATATATTTTTTTAACTAAGCACTAACGTTTAAAAATCAATGAAACTCGGAGGCTTACGTTAAAATGCCCCTATTTTATGTGTTCTTCGAATCAAGCTTAGTTGTCTTTTCAAACGGTGTTTAGATTTTATTCGGTTTGGTGTTTGCAGTGCTCGAGTTTCGAGGAGGAAGAGTACGGCTAGCGGTTTCCCTTTCAGATCAGAGCACAATGGAGGGAAAACGACAGGGTTTTGGTACTAAAGTAGATACTCTTGGTTCTTTTAACTGAACCGCCATTCTGCGATTTGAGGTATGAAAAAAAAGGAAGTAAAGTTAAGATTTTTGTTGCTTGGCATTTAAGCAAAGTTGGTGTCTTGGTGACAACTAGGGAAAGTTTTCTTTCTTTTTTTTTTCCCCTTTAAAAAATGATTATTTTTGGGGGTTGAAGTCTTGAAGATTAGGGAGGGAGCTTTTCATCTTAACTACCAGCTTGATTGACATTTGTTTTTTATTTTCATTTTTTAAATGTTGTTTTTGGTTGATGTTTAACTTTAAACATCAAATCATTTTCAGGTTGGTTGGATAAGAGCTTATGATTAGCTCGTTGTTGCTGATATAACCCGTAATTAGTCTTTATACTCATGGATCATTTTCTTTAGTTAGTTGGCTTGATAATCATGATTAGCTTCTTGTTGCAGATACACTATGGTTGTGGATGGATGGGCCTAGGCCTACTATATCTTTGGCAGCCACAACAACCTTGTTGTTAACTTATAAACTGTCTTGCATTTTTAAGAAAGCAAGAGTGAGTGTGTGTGTATTTGACCTCTAGAGTTTGATTTTTTTCTCTTTTTGAGAATCTGCGTATTCATGGGCCTTTTTACGATTTAACGTGTGGTAGGGTGAGTAACAACAAAAGAGGAGCGTGAAAAATGGGGGCAATTGGTGGGGAAGAGTTAAAGAAGTTGGAGAGGGAGCAGAAGGGGCAAATGGTAGGTGCTCGTGAGGAGAGGATTCTGGTTGTGGTGAGGTTGAGGCCTTTGAGCGAGAAGGAAATTGTAGCAAATGAAGTTGCCGATTGGGAGTGCATCAATGACAGTACTGTCCTATATCGGAACACCCTCCGGGAAGGGTCCACATTCCCGTCTGCCTATCAATTTGGTGAGCAAATACCTGCGTTTTCCATGTTTTGGTTGTGATCTAATAAATTTGTTGCTTTAAACTAGTGATAACTGACTCTTAATTTCTTACTCAAACTTTCACTATGATATAGCTAAATGGATACTAAATTTCTCCTTTAAAGTGCCTGGCAAATTGAACCTAGGCCATCTTAATGATCGAGATCTCGTCAATTTTATATATAACCTACATTGTTGGCTTAAGTTTTTATAATGAGATTTAAAAGCGTCAAACTTCAAAATAGTTATTTCTGTTATGTGCTTGGGATTTGAAAGCAGTTTTGATAAGTAGAGTTTCATTGTATGTATCTCTATTTATGTTGCTGTCTTTTTTTTTCTTCCTTCTTATGCTGGGGACAGATAGAGTATTTCGAGGTGACTGCTCAACAAAGCAAGTGTATGAGGAAGGAGCCAAGGAGATTGCTCTTTCAGTTGTTAGTGGTATTAATTGTAAGTAGGGGTATTGGCATCTTGGTGCTTGTTCTCTGTTGATGAACTACTTGGTGAGGACAAAGCTTTCTCTAACAATTTTTCTTCCTTCTGTTCCCCAGCTAGTATTTTGGCATATGGACAAACTAGCAGTGGGAAGACATACACCATGACTGGAATAACCGAGAATACTGTTGCAGATATATTTGACTACATAAACAGAGTAATGAAAGTTTTGACTTGTTTTAGTTCCATCGTGTTTGCATTTCCATAACTATTACTTAAAGGCATTCTTTATGTAATACTGAGATCATCATTACAGCATGAAGAGAGAGCATTTGTATTGAAGTTCTCAGCAATTGAGATATACAATGAAGCTATTAGAGACCTCCTAAGCTCAGATAACACTCAACTTAGGCTCCGTGATGATCCTGAGGTGAATACCAACATCTAAATTAGTTTTCATTTTATCGAGTATATGGTTGCTCTAACAAGCTCTTTTCAGAGAGGAACCATTGTGGAAAAAGTCACAGAGGAGCTACTGAGGGACTGGAACCATTTGAAAGAACTCCTTGCAATCTGTGATGGTAAAGCATCATAAAGAGTTCTCTGTTTACTGGATGATGTTGCACCTCTATGTAATTTTATTAATATTTTAATACGTTGCACTGTTGCAGCTCAAAGAAGGATAGGAGAGACCTCCTTGAATGAGAGAAGCTCCAGATCTCATCAGATTATAAGATTGGTACGCTTCTCTTTTGTTGCTTGATCATTTAATTGCTAATAGCTTATGTGTAGTGATGTCGAGTTTTTTATTTTCTTTTTGAGCTTACCATGATGTGACTTCTAACTTTTGTAGACAATTGAAAGCTCTGCTCGTGAGTTCCTAGGAAAAGAAAATTCAACCACCCTTTCAGCAAGTGTGGTATGGCTCATGGAATTTACTTTACGTTTGCAGTTCACTTAACAAGTAGTTCTTCTCAAATGAAAATGGTATTTGAGTGCAGAATTTTGTTGATTTGGCTGGAAGTGAGCGAGCATCTCAGGCATCATCCACCGGGGCAAGACTGAAAGAGGGTTGCCATATAAATCGCAGTTTACTGACTCTGTCAACTGTTGTTCGCAAGCTAAGGTTGCCTGGATATATTTAGAGTGCTTTTTTTTTTTCAATCATCTGCGACAGATTGTTTAATATATTTAAATCTTTGGGCATAGGTGTGTGATTGTTTAAGTAGTTATTTATAGTGTTCAGTTTTTCAATTTTAAAAGGAAACAGAGAATTTGGGGCAAAGTTTTATGATGGTTTGCTTATTTAGACTCAGAGCTAAATTTTTCTCATTAATCTAATTTTTTAAATCACTATTTGCAATATTTTTTAGGGTTAGTTCCTTCAATCCGGTTTGTTAGTCTGTGTTAATTTCAGTAATATTTTACCACAAGATTGTGTCCAAATACAGAATTCTTTTATGATTTTAAAAAAGGCAATTTCTTGTTAAAATATCATCACCTACTAGATTGCTAAACTCATCAACGTGGTGCTGTGATGGATGCAGTAAAGGCAGACAAGGGCATATCAATTACAGAGATTCTAAGCTGACACGCATACTGCAGCCATGCTTGGGTGGCAATGCCAGGACTGCCATCATATGTACCTTGAGCCCTGCACGGAGCCATGTTGAACAAACCAGGAACACTCTTCTGTTTGCTTGTTGTGCAAAAGAAGTTACTACAAAAGCGCAGGTCAACGTGGTCATGTCTGATAAGGCCTTAGTTAAGCATTTACAAAGAGAGGTGGCCAGGTTAGAAAGTGAACTCAAGACTACTGCCCCTTCTCCTCCCTCAAGCGGTGACTATGCAGCATTGCTGAGAAAGAAAGATCTTCAGATTCAAAAGGTTATGATTTGCTTTCAAAACTCTTTTGCAAATATATTTGAACATGCCATTATGTGTACATGAACAAATATCATTTCTGTCACATATATATATTGTAGACATGCTTCCTGCAGTGTGATCCTTTAAGTTTTACTATAGTGGAAGTCATATGCATTGCACTTAGACCTGGCAATTTTAGACACAACACGTTAACACATGGGAAGACATGGAGTTAAACAAGGTTTGGGTTTAGCCTTAATGTGTTTCGTATCTAATTGGGTTTGACACTTTTAAGACACGAAAACACAAATTGCCTGGTCTAATTGCACTCAATAGTGACTGAAGGGATGCTGGGGTTTGACTTTTGAATGCATTTCTTCGTTCCTATCTATGATGAAAATAAAATAAAGTTTTTGTTCTTTTCATAAATTGCGTTACTTAACCATGTCTTTGGTATGCATTTGTGTCTTGGTGTTTATAGATTTTCACACTTCACTTGGTAGATAATTTAAGGACACTATTAAAAGTTCCAAATGTTCTTTCAGATCTCACATAAATCATTCCCTTTTGAAAATTAGGAAGGATGTTATGGGATCCTCTACATAGAGCATAGTTGATTGTTGGTTTTCCAAAAATAGATGGATTGACAGATTTGCAATATATGCAACTACTCCTCTGGTTCTAGTCTAGCATGATCCCATCGAACATACACCTGGTGGTGAATCATGCGTTCTGATGATAAAATTATCATGGGTGATATAAAATTGGATTCAGGATGGGTGAAATTTTGACTATAGCATGCAAATAGATGCTTTTGCTTGTGGAAGCTAGGCTGCAAGCAAACTGTTTTATCTTCTGATTAGAAAAGCCTGTTTCCTATGCACTATCACATCTGCGGTGGTTGACCTAACAATAGAAGTGAAAGCTTAGGCATTTGCATGTTCCTTGTTGCCTAATATTGATTACATGGCTTTGCATTCTGCAGATGGAGAAGGAGATTAGAGAGTTGACTAAGCAACGTGATCTTGCTCAATCTCGGATTGAGGATTTGCTGATGATGATTGGACATGATCAAGATTCAGGACAATCGGTATACGTTATTGTCTAAATTCTGTATCTTTACATGTTATGCTTTTTGTTGAATGTGGTCCTAATTGCTGTATTGTTCATTAAATTTTAATTGCTTAATTACTTTTTAATAGCTCCATTTTCAGCTGCTAACCCTTCTTTTCCTTTCTCTGATCAGGCAAGGATCAATTACCATCTCAATCAAAAAGCAGGGGATGCTTGGGATGATGACTATTCAGCATCAGAGTCATCTTGTTTGGCCGATTCTAAACGATTGGATGTGCAAGTTCGAAAATTTAATTCAATCCATTGTGACGACACAGAGAGTGGGAGTAGTCTTGCAGAGCCCTATCATGAGCCTCTGAACAATCATGAAGATCATTCAATGTCTGATGTTACCTCCTCACCTCTGTCAATTGGAAAGAAGCTTGCTAGATCGGATTCTGGGCGAAGTCTAGATGAGACTCCAGGTGAAACTGCAGATGATGAATACTGCAAAGAAGTTCAATGTATTGAGACAGAAGAATCAGGCAGGGATAATAATTATGAATCTCGAGTCTTACAAAATGGTGAAAGTGAAGGAACATTGGCATTGACACTGTATGGAGATGGAGATGTGGCAGGCGAGGAAACAATGTCTACCCCAATGAACGGAGGTAGAGAAACAAATCATATTCAAAATGGTTTTACATATGATGCATTGGAGCAGAGACTCCATCATGTACAGAAGACAATTGATTCTCTTGTCCCAGATGCCCAGGTAGCAGATTTGTCGAGTTCTAGAAGCCTGAAGTTGAGTAGGAGCTGGAGTTGTAGGGCAGAAGTCATGGGTGGTACATCTTTTCCTTATGCTGACAGAGAACATATTGAAAGCACCCCACCCAATGGGTTGGAGAAAAACTTTCCTGGAAGACCAGAAGGTTGCGGAAAGAAGTTTCCTTCATTAAATTATGGTGCCAATAATGGAGTGCTTTCCAGGAATAATTCTCAGTCCTCGCTTGGGTGTGCTTCTATCAAGACTTCTGCAGATGAGGATATTACTAGCATTCATACTTTTGTTGCAGGACTGAAGAAGCAACTTGCCAATGGTCAGGTGAGAATATGCCTATTATTTTCCCTTCCATGTCTGGGGAACTTTAAAATGTGAAATTGGGCATGTGTCATGAAATTTGATTTCTTTGAAAATGTTTTGATACACTCATCCTAGGTTCAGGGCACGGGGCTACAAGCAGATGAGTCTGGAAAGGGTATGAAAGATGTAGGACTGGATCCAGTGCATGAAGCATTCGGCACCCCTCTGGATTGGCCCCTGGAATTTGAGAGGCAGCAGAGAGCAATACTTGAACTTTGGCAAGCTTGCAATGTTTCCTTGGTTCACAGAACATATTTCTTCCTGCTCTTTAAAGGTGATCCAACTGATTCCATATACATGGAGGTAGAGCTTAGGAGACTTACCTTCCTCAAGGAGACATTTTCTCAAGGAAATCAAGCTGTGGAAGATGGTCGGACTCTCACACTCGCATCAAGGTTCTCTCTTTCTGTCTCTTGCTAGCATCAAGAGTCTAATGGACTTTGAAGAGTGATGTGTTCAAACACACAACTTATTATCACATTCCTTCTTTGAACACGGTACATATATATCTCAGTCTAGAAACTGTCAACAGAGCAGAGTTCTCTTCTCTGAAACCTAATGACCTCCATGAGGTTTCAGTATCTAGTGTTGGATACCTGATGTTGCATATCCGTGAAGTATGCTTTAGTGCTTGTCTTAGTATTTATACTTTGGACATGGTAATTGGGAGTATCCCAACCAACCATTAGTGAAAATCAAGAAAAATGCACTACAGCCTTAGTAAATGTTTGAAGTTTTTTTCTTTACATTGTGACATGGATGCTATTTTATGTATACTTTCCTGGAACATATATATATATATATATATATATATATATATATAATCCTTGCATATAATTTCTACTTAAATCAACTTGTCTTAATCTGTTAACTTGTTGATGCAGTGTGAGAGATCTTCGCCGTGAGAGACAAATGTTGAGCAAGCTGATGCGTAAAAGGTTTTCAGAAGAAGAGAGACAGAAACTGTATCACAAATGGGGCATCGAGTTGAACTCGAAGCAGAGAAGGCTCCAGCTGGTCAACCAGTTGTGGAGCAATAACAAGGATATGAATCATGTCACAGAGAGCGCTGCTATTGTTGCAAAGCTGATTAGGTTTGTAGAGCAGGGGCGGGCCCTCAAAGAAATGTTTGGGCTTAGCTTTACTCCTCCGCGCCCAAGGCGGAGATCCTACGGTTGGAAAAACAGCATGGCGTCCCTTTTGTGAGCTTTGTTTATGCCTATATAAACACACGTATACAGCGTAGAGGTAATTTCACGAAAATTATAGGCCATATAGCATTCTTTTTGCGATTGAAACTGTAACGGATTGTGATGACCATCGTAGAGTGGTAAAAAATGTAAATCTTAACCTGGAACGGTTTAGAGGCCAAGCTGGGATTGATGAAATTGCTTTCTGGTTTCCCATGTGTCTCTTTACACTCGTGATAGTCTGTATTAATATCTAGGTGAACTTGGATCAAGTGGCACGGATTTTGCAAATGTGGCTTTCTGGATTTGCTGTTAGCCTGTTAGGCTTGTTACCAATTAATGAATAGGATTTGCTTTCTTCTTCTCCTCTGTCTCCCCTTTCCTTCCGGCTGATAGCTTTGGGCTTTAACAACTCCTTATTGCAATGATGAAGGCTGTAATCTGATGCCCTTCTCCGCCGTATTTCTTGAAGCGAACAGAGTGTATCGCTAGCTGCCTAAGCTTTGTTAATTATCAGTTGGATTTTATTCAGTATTTCAAGTATTGAAGAGCTATTAATAATTAATTTAAGTAGATGATTCAAATGTAACTTTATGAAGCTTGGTAAGTATCAAGTTGCACCAACCATCGTACTTTTTTTATTAATTAAATACATACATCATTAAGTACCAAATTGATTTAGATTATATTCGCGAATGTGATAAACTAACCTAATGCAATTTCTTTATATAAAATTTTTAGGTTATTTATGTATGTAGCATTTATTTTTGTGAAGTATAAGCTAAATTTCATGTTAATCAAAGTTAAAAAGTTTAACTTTATTAGTAGGTAATAACAATATCACAAAATCATTATTTTTTTTAAAAGATTAATTTAATAAAATGTACAGTATTCACGTTTATAAGTTTTTTACTATTTTTACATATTTGATAATCGTTGTCAATCACCTTACTCATCACTTTTTGAAAGTATTTAACTTTAATCAGATTAAAGTTAAATTCGTTTTGATATTACTTTGACACAATCAATATCTTTTCTTCAAAAAAATTAATCTAACTTATAAAATTTTCAGAATTTTGGACATAAGATTGAATGCAAAAAAAAAAAAGATGGATGACATATTTTTCCTTTCATAAAATCCACTCTATTGTTTTCATTTAAAAGTTTATTTTTCCTGTAAATTATCAACAATGTCTAAACACCTTCATTTAAAAGGTTAAACGCTGCGTTGAAAGACACCCATGATAGATACGTCGTCGTTTCAATTATTGATCGGTCCGTCTACAGTCAAAGATCAACTCTTCCCAACCTTGAAGCGGAGAGGGAAGAATTTGAGACAGAAGAGTCTAGAGAAAGCAAAAGCAACCGAAATGAGCGGAGCCACGACGGCGGCGTACTTAGCTCGAAGAGCAGCGCAAAAAGAGAGGGTTCGGATCCTCTATCGTCGCGCCCTCAAAGACACACTCAACTGGGCCGTTCATCGCCACCTCTTCTATCAAGATGTAAATCCTTATTTTTCAATCTCCCAAGATCTCATCAGTTCACACTCTTTGTTTTTCCCCTTTCCAAATATTCAATCTTTGATTTTTTTTTTAATTTTAGGCGTCTGACCTTCGGGAGAAATTCGAAGCCAACAAGCGTGTGGTTCGTCTTCCTCATTTCTCATATTCACATTGTCTCGTCGTCTTAATTTTTGGTTAACAAATTTTATTAATATATTAGTTAATTAACTTGAAATTTGAATGAAGATTTGTTTAGTCTTCAAATTTTCTTTTTACTGTAATTTGAAGTAAATTCTTTTTGTTTTTTTTTTTTTGGGGGAGGGCTCCTATGTTAGTTTTTATGATGATAATTTGAGCTCATTGGCATCCTGCATTGAACTTAAGGATTCATATAAATGGTGATTATTGTAGTCATCGAAATGTTTGGTTTTTGATGCTGCATTATACACTTTGGTGGGTTTTTGCAGGAAGATCTTGACACAATTGACAGAATGATAGCTGATGGTGAAGCAAGTTACAATAAGTGGCGGCACCCTGATCCTTATATTGGTAAGTACTGTTATAGTTGGTTGGTGGTTTTCCAAGAGAGTCTCAGTTTGAATTAATGGAATATGAAAAGTTTTTTCTGCTGATGTGTAGACTTGACTTGAAGAGACATGCATACTGCATTTGGGGATACCTAGGTTCTTTTGAACTTTATTTTTTGAAACAATTGAGAGGAAACTAGCCCAAAACTATGAAAACAGAATGAATTCTTATTGACAACTCTTACTTAGGACTCCGTTGATAGTTCCAGGATTTTGATTACCAGTGAACTTTAGTCAAATGTGAAAAACAAGATACATGAGAGCCAAGGCTTGCAGATATAGGTGAGGAGAAATGCTACCACACTATTTTTTGGCCGCTTCTCCTCTCATTTCTTGAGGCATCTCTTTTCCACTTGTAAATCTTGTATCCGCTAACCAATGGCTTGTTATTCTTGGCATGCTTTTGTACATTTTGATCTGTTCCTCCTCCATCTTAAGGAAATGTTTAGCATTTGAGCTTCTTACCCAGTGCACCATATCTTTTAGCAATACTTCTGGAAAAGTGATGACACTATAGTTGGTTGCTCGATGTTGTTAAGGTATCCTCATAGCTATTCCCATGATCTCATAAATGTATAGATAAGTTCATTAACATGAAAAGAAATATGTTTTTCTTGATGCAAATGTTCATTTAAAATTTATTTGTTATGCATAATGTCCACACTGCTTAGATCTTGCTCTTGCTATGGCATGTGGATTTAATTATTTCATTTGATTGCTTGACTGTGAAAATATAGCTAGGTTTCTTCTGAAGTGCTTATTTGCAGTTTTAAACCTAATATGCAGTTTGAAGCTCACATAATATTCCACTTGCAGTTCCTTGGGCTCCTGGTGGTTCCAAGTTTACTCGAAACCCTGTTCCACCATCTGGGGTAATTGTTAATGATTCACTTGCTAATCATTATGTTCTTTCTCATATTTCACATGTTACTTCACTTATCCACAATTCTTGTTGCATGTAGTGCATTTCTTTTCATTGAAGTATTCAAGTGTCTAAACCTTTCTATGGTAACTGACCTTTCTTGCATGAGAGTAGACATGTGCTCTATTTGTTCATATTTCTCCTTCTGTATTGTTCACATTGTTTCCAAATTCTAGTATTTTGGCCAGAAAATTTGGGATTGCTCCATTCCTTGCTGTTCTGCCATTTCCCTTCTTTATAGTTATCCATTAAACTGCAGACTAGAAGAAGAAAAGTAACTAAAGTGGCCTGCTTGCTTGTCTTTCACAGTTACTTTTAGTGGGTAGTAAGGCTCCTTATTGCCACTACGCTTGTACAAATCTTTGTCTTTTTAAGATTTTGGTTTTTGTCTTTACCTTGTTAAGTGTCGAAACTTGATTTAGATTGTTTCAGGAAGTAGGATGAAAGGAAAAGGGGAAGTCATCTTGTCCAATAATGGGCTTGAAATATCCAAATATTAATGTGCTGTGTTGCTTCTTGTTGATTTATGTTGTTGCTTACCTAGCATATGTAGATATCTTTGGTGCTGTCAGCTTCTATCACCAAATTTCTGATTTTTCATTCTTGATGCAGATTGAGATTGTTTATGATTATGGTCGAGAAGACAATGACTAAAACATGCATCTTTTCTGTCCCAATAAATAAAGGTTAGTCATATAATTTGTTATTTAGATTTACACAATTGATTGTATGATTTCGTAATTATAGTTTGGTGATAGCTTTTGTCTCAAATGGTTGACTACAGGTTGGAAGCACTTTCCTTCAAGTTTAGCTGCAAAAATCTCTTGGATTTATATTAAAAACAGTACATTCTTGTTTCAATATCTTAGAATATGCATGCTAAGAAAGGAGCTTGTGCACCTAAAGAGAGTGGTGTAAGCATGACAATGTGCAAGTTTAGAAAAGTAGCATGGCTAGGGTTTGAAATCAAGTAATTTGAAAGTAGGAAAAAAATATTTTCGATTTGAAATGGAAAAGATTTTTGTGATATATTTTCCTGAAATTATTCTAGTTTATCGAGGAAGTAATTAATGTGTTCTTTTGTCACCTGGAACCGAATTTATAGGGCTGTGTGACATGTTTTTTCCGCAAATTTCAATTATGTTTGCAAAGGGTGCCAATCCTTCCCTACGCATCCTCTCTGATGAGACAATTCTATGAAGAATCGCATATATAGTGATTAAATGGGTCTCTCTCCTGCTCTTCCCATTTGGTTATTTCTTTAGTGTCTGAATTTTTAATTTTCCTTTGATGCAGGTCTAGAGGATCCTTTTGAGTGTAATGTGGGATCAAGGGCAGCATCTACTTTGCATTTATTCAAGTGAAAGCAAATGAAAGCTTTAATAACATTCATGTGGATGTTCCTTTGTTTCTATTGCTTTGTGTCTGGGTTTCTGTATAAGATCTTTGCTCAGATTGAAAGGTATCAAATGCTTGTTGAGGCATAGAAGTACGATGATCATGATGAATTCTTCAAAATATTTTTATGCATCTTTTCATCTTCAGGGCTTCCGTGGGTATTTTATTTAATTGGCAATGGGGCCATTGGGAAACATTTGGATCAAGGATGCCTTGATTCTTTTGAAGTTAATTAAATTTGGAACGATGTACACCATGTCAGATGGGACAGAACGTCCCTGTAGGCCATAGAACAAAACAATACAACACGCAATATTCCCTTCACACTGATGTGGTAAACACCATAAATGTTTAAGGAAGGTAATAAAAACATGTTTGCATATTTTGCAATCAGGTGGGTCACAGTAATTGCGACAGGCAGATATGAACTTGACATGACAAATCCTGGGCTGGAACTCGTATGCCCATTACCATATAACCTTCATACTCTATCCCCCCCTTATTGAAAATGACATTTTTGCAAGTCATTGCCACAGGCATTAGCAAACAAAAACGATGGAAAGCGACTCTGATTTTGACGTCCATGGTTGATTCCCAGAATTGGGTTTTACAAGGAAACCAAGTTTCCCATTTGCAAAGCTCCTCCGTCTCATTTTGTCAACTGAGATGGATGATGACAAGGTGAGGACGAGGATGAAGAAGATGAAACGCAGATATGCTACTGCTACACCTGCATTGCTGCGTGCAATTGGCTTTTTGGGTACAATGGTTTTGCTGTTATGGACCATCTGCTGCGGGTTTCAACTGACAATGGAACCATGGCTATACACTGCCGTGGCTGCCCGGGCTTTCCATGTTGGAGTCACTACGATGGTCTTCGGCTTCTTGTTTCTGATACTCGGGCTTTCCATTCTGGCAGGCATGGTTTTGGACATATCAGAACATTTGCCCAAGCTATCAGGCACACGCCAAGGTATATACATATAAACAACGGCACTTTAACGCTTTTATTTTTTGTTTGTTTCACTTTTATGGTCTTGCTTCGATGCATTACACCCAAAGCCGGATCAGATTTCAGCTCTCTAGGCAGTCTGGCTTTGAGACACATATCTTATAATGGAAGAAAATACTACAGAACTTGATAATTTCGAGGATGAATTGAAAATATAAACAACCAAATTTAGGGGAAAATTGCTGGGGGTATTCAATGGCCAAAATTTCCAAAGGTTAAATCAGGTTGATGGGAGTCAACTATGGAAGAAAGGAGGACCTGGGTTTTAATTGGATAGATATACCTAATTAAAAGTACCTCTAAGCAATAGGATAAGAGAGAGAGAGAAGCCATGCCAAGAAAGCTTTGCAAGCTTCTTTTACCAGCAGTTCCATCTCCACCTTAATTGCTTTAATTGCCTACTTACTCCCTTTCTCTCTCCCATGAAACAGGCCAGGAGACAAGGACGATCTCCAAAGCTATTGCCAAGGCCCTCATGACCGTAATCACAACGCTCATAATCATGTGGGCGATGTATACTGGATTTAGGCTGGCAACTGAATCAGAAGACAGCAAGCATTATCTCCTCACGGTTTCAATTGGAGTCACCACTATTTTATTTGGCTTAATTTATTTCGTCATTGGACTCGCCATTGTTTTGGGGGTTGCACTAGATTTTTGGACCCGTTCACAACAGAAAGAGAAACAGGAGACCAGCTTTCATCACTGTTGCAACGCAGATGCAAAGTGTTTTCCTTGACATTACTGTTACTTGTCCTACCTTTTTCTCGTGGTAATACTGAGATTAATGGAGAATTGAGCCACTGGAACCTTGAGCTCTGAAGGAGATGCTTGTTCCTGCTGACTTGACACTTTCTTCACCAGACATTCAAACATACAAGCAAAGGTTGAAGATAAGAAAAAAATGTTTTG
The DNA here is from genome assembly GCF_002168275.2 of Theobroma umbraticum. Classification (NCBI taxonomy): domain Eukaryota; kingdom Viridiplantae; phylum Streptophyta; class Magnoliopsida; order Malvales; family Malvaceae; genus Theobroma; species Theobroma umbraticum. The sequence goes on from NW_018397261.1 coordinate 6,808,106, forward strand.
GAAGCATGGATAGGAAATTCCTCTTATTAGCGCAAAGGATTGTCAATACACCAATGATCTCTCATCTCTTCTTTTGTTTTAGATTCAGCAGGTGCCCTTTCATCCTGTGAAACAAATAACATCTATATCCCTGTAGATTTGATCTGTACAGAGCCATATTCAGGCATCACATCCTATTCCAAAATCTGAATACAACTAAAGTTAACTTTTAAGTGAGATATCTTCCCTGGTCAATTATTTGATTATGCAAGGCCATGCTTTATATTAACACTATCTGATACTGCATGAGAAACCAACTAAGACCAAGGCCATGCTTTACTATCTAATACTGCATACGAAACCAACTAAGACCCTTGACATTGAATTCATATCCTTCCTTTGTGAATTCCAACATCCTTATCAGATTTCAATTATTGAGCCATAACCTTTTTTTTTCTCCTAAAAGGCTCAAAACCATGAATCAAGCATTGATATGAAGCTAACCAAACCAAGTTTTAGGTCCACTTCAGCTTCAGATTTTAAGTCCAGAATTACTAAACCATAAAAATCATCTCCCTCATAAATTCCAGTTCTAACACGAGCAGCATGTCTGCCGGAATAGAAAAGCATTAATTCTAGATTGCTATCTATCTATTCAGGGTTTGTTCAACCATTCTAAACCCGCATCTTCAAAAGACTGCCGATGAAAAAGCCTTGTTTACTCTTACCATCTATGTTTAAGTATTAGATTAGCATAAATAACATGTTCTGCTTCCTTAACCCAGTAACAACTGTTGCATTTTCAATTATGGTTTTCTCTTCTCTTAAGCAAAGATTGAAGGCATGGGGGACTTTCAAATGGCAACCATTGACAGCAGTCAGCAGGTTCTTCACTTCTAAATACTCCACTCTATTCTAGATATAATACCTTTTAACAAGGAAAATGATGATCTAAAAAGATAAACTTTGAAATTAATACACAGTAACATTTAAATAAACAAGAACCCTTACCTAAACTTAAACCCCAGAAAAATAAAGTAACTCATCAGATCAAACAGCCACAAAATTGTACAAATTCTGCTCATGAGTCATAACCATTAACACTTATTTTTAGCTTCATTACTACAGTTCTTACAAAAGAGACACAGAGAGAACATGAGAACAAAGAAAGAAAAAGAAAAATTAGATGAGCTTGAAGGGGAGAGGCCAAGGAGTAGACCTGGGAACCTCGACTTTATCCTTGATACGCTCTATCATCTTCTCCTTTTTCGGTCTAGCGTTCCCATATGACCCTTTGAATCTCTTCCCCTTCTTTGTCTTCTTGTCGCCTCTGCCGCACAGGATCGGCGCTCCCGCCGCTACCCCACTCGTCGAGGCAGATGTTAGCGGAGGCCGCTGCAACGTCATCACTCTTCTTGCTACTGCGCCGCACCATTGCATCATCGCCATTTTCTTGCCCGCTCACAATTTCTCACTTACCAGACCACTGAGAGGGGCTAGCGATAGAAGCCTAGAATCATTTATTCGTTAATTGGACTTGTTGTTTCTTTTGAATTTGATAAAATGGGCTCGCTATGAACCGAGACTGGGTCCAAATATGTCCCATTGGTCCAAAGTTTCGGTTTTTGGACCAATGGGAATAAAATAAGATTTTTAATGATATTTATCCGGGTGGAGACCAGTAATTAGAATGAAATCGTCTGTCCGGTTTGGCTTAGTCGAGTGCCAGAGTCCACTCCAGGAAACGGGTGAAGGAGATGGCGTTTGGTTTGGTGTGGCTCCCAATTAAACACGACCTATCGTTTTTTGTTTAACTCTTCAACATACAAAAATGCATACTTTATCAAACCAAGAAACTAGCATTGCATGAAATAGTTTTTCTTTTCAGCTAACAGCCTAAGAGGGACAGGTTCCTTGGCAAAGAAAACCCATGAAAATGGAGGTGTTCTGCAGTCCCACTTCTCTTTCATGGACTCACTTCATCTCTCCTTCTCTTCACATCCCTCACTCTTTCTCTGTAAGTTCAGACTACTATCAAATCCACCACTTTTCCCCCTCTTCTAACATACATTGGTTTTTCTTTGAAGTGGTAATTCTTTTTATTTTTGGTTGTGTTCTTTTAGGTGGGTGAGACTAATAAATTCAGGGTTTTTTGTGGTGCTGCTCAGTCCCAGAAGGTTTGTTCTAACAAATTCTCACTTTTGTTAAATTGAAAGCAACCTTTTCATTTTTGTCTCCCAAGATTTGGGAACTACTATTATATTTCAAGGTCCACAAATGTGATACGGCTTCATGCTCATATTGGGTGTTGTGAATTTGTCACGTTGGATCAATTAGGTTCCTTGGAGATTTTGTTGACTCTTTGTAGGTTGTTTTAGGCAAACCAGATGACAGTATCAGTGACAGGAGCTACTGGTTTTATAGGTAAAAGATTGGTTCAAAGACTGCATGCAGGTAACTATAATTATAATTGAAGATTTCAATGTTGTTTGATTTGTTTCTGATCTTTTAGCCACAACTTAACTTTAATATAATTGAAATGCAGACAATCATAATGTTCGTGTCTTGACACGCTCAAGATCCAAAGCAGAGTCAATATTTTCGGGTAAGAAGGTAATAAGTACCTTTGGTTTTGCTCTACATTGCTTTCTACATGCGGAAGTTAATAAAACTTTTATTGCCAGAAAAGGGTGAACTTTTACATACAGATGTCTACATGCACATAACACGCATGCATAGACATACATGTTCTTACATGTCATTTCATTATACCTTGTAGCTGCACCTCTTTACCCTTAATTCTTTGTTCTCCTGTCATTTGCAGTCAAGGACTTTCCAGGAATCATAATTGCAGAGGAGGCAGGGTGGAAGGATTGCATTGAAGGATCAAATGCTGTTGTAAATTTGGCTGGAATGCCCATAAGCACAAGATGGTCTCCTGAGGTTGGTATTGGAAGATCTTTCATCCTGGTTTTCATATATGTTGCTAGATAGACATAAGCTTTTAGCACAATAGGAAACTAGCTCTGTCCAATGTATGGTTTGCTATCATACCCTCCTGCTTAGGTCCCACTTCTTGAGACCTAGATTTCATATAATTTGGTTTTCTGTTCTTGTCAAAGGTTTCAGACAATCCAAGCATACAAAATTCTCAGCCTGATGCACACACACACTCACTGGTTTGATGGATGGTATCTGCTAAGTGATGCTACGGATGTTGACATTTCTTCACTCTTTAACAACTCTTAGATTAAGCATCAATGGCACTTTCTAGTTTCTAGCAATTAGGTCTCTGTCAACTTCACTGTTAAAGTTCATATGCCTGCATCTTCTCATACATCCTTGCATGCTGGATAAATCCATTGTTCTTTTTATGTATTGCAGATTAAAAAGGAAATTAAGCAAAGCAGGGTCAGAGTCACTACTAAGGTTAGTCTTTAGCATGTTCATCGTCACTCTCTGCATGCTGGAAGCACTTGAAAGATCATTTTTTTCCTTTTAAACAATGACATTCTACAACCTCTTAACTGTTTTTTCACTGCCCATTTTTGCTGAATTTGAAGGTTGTAGATTTGATAAATAATTCACCTCAAGGAGTTCGGCCTACTGTGTTGGTTAATGCAACAGCTGTTGGTTATTATGGTTTGTATCTGGAAAAATTTACTACTTTTTTTCCTCTATACTATCATGAAACATTGATCTAGGATGGCCAACTTTTTCATTGCTTTGATAAGGTTTTTAAGAAGTTAAACACAGTCCAGTTGCTGCATGAGAAATTAAGTGCTGCTTACTTTTAACTGCAGCTGGGCTCCTCTAATATGCTTAATTTCTTTTGTTTCTCTTTCCTGGATGCTCAGGCACAAGTGAAACACAAGTATTTGATGAGAGCAGTCCCTCTGGAAATGATTACTTAGCTCAGGTAAGAAAGGAATGTTTACTTACCTGAGCATTGTTCTTGCCTTTTACTAATGCAATTTATTTGCTCAGGTTTGTAGGGAATGGGAAGGAACAGCGCTTAAAGTAAGTAAGGATGTGAGATTGACTCTTATTCGCATTGGAGTGGTACTTGGAAAAGATGGTGGTGCTCTAGGTATAACTGATGTTCTTCTCTCTCTATCTCTTTCAACCCCACACACGTTGTTTATAGGTAAATTCAAAAGGGAGTCTCAGCCAATCTAGATAGTCTTATTTACTTATTAGTAAAACCAAGATATGATTTCCCAACAAACTCAAAGGCATTGGTGTCTTTTAACTGGGCCCAATGAAAGGATGGTTTATGCATTCAGCTGGTTACCTTAGAAAGTTTTTCTTTTCAGCTGCATAGGTTGATAAAATCTTTAAGAACAACAAAACATGCATATTCTTTCTTTGTTATTTAAGAGTATGTTGATATTCAGTTTCATCAACTTTAAGAAATTAGAAACAAGTGCCTTTCAATCTTACATCTTTGAGCCTTCGCAGCTAAAATGATCCCCCTCTTCATGATGTTTGCTGGAGGACCTTTGGGCTCGGGACAGCAATGGTATGCTATCATCTGAAAGGAATAACTTATTCATGTTTGACATATGTATGCTGCTAAGGCACCATTAAATCAGCATTTCTGAAGAAAAGTTTTCATCAATTTGCTATTAAAATGCTTATACTTCTGATCTTGTAACGGCTACTATACGAACCTTTCAAGGATGTCGAATAATTGTTGAAATTGGCTTGTTGATTTATTTCCTTCTGCTCATATTGCTTTTTCGTGTCAACATGTTGATCATGTTTCTTCTTGATAGGTTTTCCTGGATTCACTTGGATGACATAGTGAACCTGATATGTGAAGTTTTATCCAATCCATCTTATGAAGGTAATCTTCTATGCATGAATGTACTTAATTTGAAAATTCCCAAGACAAAATCAGGCTGACTAATCATTGATATAGAAGCAAAACTGAATTGAAATTGACTTAATGCTTTGTTGTATCATGCTATTAGCGTATTACCGCATGGTATCAGCTAGATCATGATTCTTGTTCTGTCCTCCCTGATATTTTTCCATTTAAGAGTGTATTTTTTATGCTCGTTCACTTTGCTGTTATGTTATTATGAGAATGGTTGTGGTTCATCATCCCGCTTTAATTGCCTAAACGTCAGGAGTTATAAATGGCACTGCACCAAACCCCGTCCGATTGTCAGAGATGTGTGAGCATTTGGGAAATGTCATGGGCCGACCGTCATGGCTTCCTGTGCCAGACTTTGCCCTCAAAGCAGTATTAGGGGAAGGTGCTTCAGTGGTAGGTGTTTTTTTGTTTAATTCTTTTTGTTCTTCTGTTTCCTTCTTGTTGTGATCTCTCTAACTACATTCATCCAAAACACTTCTAATTGGGTTTATTGCAGGTTCTGGAGGGGCAAAGGGTGCTTCCTGCAAAAGCCAAGGAGTTGGGTTTCCTATTCAAGTACCCTTATGTGAAGGATGCACTTAAATCCATTCTTTCCCAGGACTAGAAGATATGACAGGCGTATGCTTGCATTGTATTCTTTATTTTTTGATAGAGGGTTTGAGGATTCTCCCAACACCAGAGGATCAGAGTTAAAATTCTAATAATGGAGAGAGATTGTGATTTACTGTATGTCATTCCCTTTGTTTCCCTAGATTGTATTTTCTAGCAAACAATCCTTCAAAAGCAAGAGCTGTGTCGTATGGCAGCATAATTGTATGTGCCTGTAAATCCCTTCCTTAACATCTATTGCTCCCCTGTTTAATATTTATGTTGCTCTGTTTCGCAACAATCTCCTAGTAACTACCAGCTGCTGACCACATAAGAGCACTTTTTACCTCTAACGCCCCGCTTGGTTCCACCCCGGAACTGTGGGTTCGGAGTGCTAGGGCTCTAAAACTGCTATTAACAGCCCCCCACCCCCTAATTCTAAAAGACTTAACAAGTACAAAGGCTACCCGCACCATGGATCTTAATATGGAACAATCATAATCAGCAGCTGAGGTGGTAGTAAAATTGCATGGGGCAAGAACTTACTTTTCTTCCTAAACACCCAAGGATATGAGAAACTCGAGCAGCAGGCAGCAGCACTGCACCAGCACGGCTAATCTTTTCCACTTAACCTGCCTTTTTCTACCAAACCAGAACGCATCCCACCCACATATTTTTCATACTTGTACTTCACACATCCATTTGGTGGTATACCACTGCAGTTAGATCCTCAAATTCAAGAAATCAACAGAATGCTAAATAAAGATGCAAAGGGCTTACAGGCAATAAATACAAGTGCAAACAATAGCAGGTCAAATTTTTGAGATTCTCTTTCTTTTCTTTGAACAGGTACTCTTCAGATTCACCACAGAATGGAATATAAGTTTGGCCCTCCCTTCTTCATTTTGACATGCGAACCCACAGTTCAATCATTTGATAATACAACATCCCAGATGAACATATAATTCTGTTGCCTTCCTCTATCAACAAAGGGCCAGTAAACATAACAAATTAATTAACCCTTTAATGAGTACTTTCTCCCTGTAAATGGCTGAAACTTAGGATCTTCTTTCTCTTGAGACTGCTCCTGTTTCGATTCTTTTCCAGATTCCTGCAAAATCAAAGAAACAATCATCTAACATCTTCATTTTTTTCATGAAGGTGAATATCATAGGCTAGGTAATCATAAACAACTTAATGAAAGGAAGAGTGTAAAAATACAATGTACCTGTTTTGTTTCCTTAGGACGGCTTGATCCAAATACAAGCTTGCCCTGAGCCTGGCGTGAAATACTTTGTGAACTAGATCGTGAAGATGGTTGGCTGTTGTTCCCATTGGAAACAGCAGGTCCCTTGTCTTTGGACTCTGAGGAAGAAACTGGTGGAGGCTGTTGCTTCAGAGGCTTCCCATCCAAGCGTCTTCCTGCACCAGTAAAGGGGCTGAATCTTGGTTCAGGCTCAGCAGGAGCTTCTTCAACTGAAAGAACAAAGATTGTTTTCCTTAGTACACAGAATATAAACCATCACAAAAATCTATATGAACTTCAGTGCACTAACCTACAGAGATCCATAAATTATATTAATAAGAATTAAGTAGACTACAACAAGATGAGAAAATATCCCAACTAAGCATAGTTGTAGAAACATTCAAATTTCTTAAAATTGTAACTAAAAAGTAACTTCCTTAAAATATGAAAAAGGAAAAGCAAACACATTAAGATAAGCATTAAAATCCTGAACAATGACATAAGAGCAAGATAAACCATTCCATGATGTCTAGCAAAGATATTAGGTTTTCACCTTGAGACAGTGCCTTGCTTGAAGAAGCAGCTACAGGAAGCTTTTCTGGCTCCTTGTAATCCAGGGGAGGAGCAAAATCTACCTCACAGTCAGTCTCAATGATACTTATTGCATTGGATGGCTTCGTCTCTATGATATCTATGTAATACTTCTTATTGTTATATGCCACCATAATACTGTCCCCAGTGGTTAAACAGGAATAATTCCTCAGGGTTGTCTCTAAGCTGCATTAAAAAGGAAAGTGACATTAAAAATGAGATGTATAAATCACACTTGAATAGCAACACGTAGAGTAAAAAGAAAAAGTCCATAATAGCGACTTTATATGGCTGGAAACAAAAACAGATTCTTGGCACTATGTTTCTCACCAGTGCAGGCCATTTACAGAAACTCATTTGGCTTACATGAAGCTAAATTACACAAAAATGTCAGCATCCATGATTCAAGTATGAATTGATGACAACATATATCTCAATATTGAACTTCCCTTTCTAGCTGAATATCAAACATCAAAGACTCAAGCATACATTTATCAACAAATAATCCACTCACATAGCTTTTGGGTTCGAAATATCCAAAAAGTCCTTTGTGTGGGGTTGCAATTTAACGTAGGTTCCCTTTGGAAGAGTCACATTTTTCACCCTCACAATATCCCCCTCCTGTAGGAGCAAATTCTCCATCATCTACATGAAAACCATTGAAAACAACAGGGCATGAATCAGATAAGTAGAAGGTTTCTTGAATCTCAGTGGACCTACAGCAATGCCACAGGAATACTACTAATGTGTAGCATGTACAAACCAAAAGATGCACCGCCTACCCAATATGGCATATAGATCATGCCTTCTTCTGCAATAAACTCAAGTACTCCGCAATGAGAGACACGCTCAGCAGCATCATTCCGAAGCTCAAATAACATTGGATAATCAATATGCAGAGATGCTGCAAAATTTTAGTCACACGTTAGCATTCTGGTTTATAAGGTCATGACTTAGGAGGAACCAAGACTAATTGCAAAAGTTTAATTTATGCCACAATTAAAACAACTAACCTAAGCGATCAAGGGCTGATGGAGGCATTATAACTGAAGAAACCATGAAAGAATACCTTTTAGGACAGTTGCACGGCAAAAGGAACATATTACAACTACTATAGGTCAGAAAACTTACTTTTATCACCACTTTCAATTTGTGGCTGCAGGGAGACAAGGAAAAATGCATAGAATCAAAATCATGATAAAGGAAATAACTAATCAAGTATTTTTGGTTTGATAAAACCAATAACAGAATAGGAAAATATCACTAAGCATACCAGCAATCTGTAGCAAGACAAGATAAAAAAACCAAAAACAACATTCTACTTTTCGAACCTTTTCAATAAAAGATGCAGGGTAGCATCGATAACTCTGCTCAAACGATGTTCCATGATAACCATATCCATCGAAAAACTGCAAAATAAAGCAAAAGAAGACATTAAAAATAACTAGTACGTACAGTCACCCCAAATATCAAAATTACTGGCGGAGTTAATAATAATTGCAATTACCCAAAAAGCATTCAGCCATTCACTAACAACAGATAACCGAACCAATGAAAAAACGTAATGTGAAACGTACCATTTTGTAATTACTTATAACCGGTCAAACCAGATAACTTATTGTTCAAGTTCCCTACACGAAGAAGATCAAACGGCTCAAATTTTAAAAAAAAAGAACAAATAAATTCACTAAAATTAAGAACATCGTCCAAATATATTCATGTGCACAAAACTTCTACAATTCTTTCTCTTCAGAATCAAAAGAGCAGCAAATAATATCAGGAAAAATACCTTGAAAGGGGAAGCTCGTATAACCTGGGGGAGGGGTGGTGAAATTGAACTAAAATTAAAACTTTTTCCTCCTTAATTAATCCTTTCAATCAGTCAATTTTGTCCGTTACCAAAAGAATATTGGGTTTGATTATGGGATAAGAAGGGTAAGCAAAGGGCCAAATTGAACAGATCTGAGATTAAATTGAAACAGACAAAAAGAGTCGCCGAGAAAAGAAAATGTAAATATACCTGAGACAAAACGGAGAAAAGAGTGAGAGAGGCGTTTCGAGGGTGTGTTGATCGGTGAGGTGAAGAGAAATTGAATTGCTAAAGAGGATGAAAACGTTACGTAATCTGGGGGAACAGAATCTCCTAAGATGCGCTTTAGCTGCGTTCCTTGCACGCGACATCATATTCCGCCACGTATCCGTTTTAAAAACCACCGGGCTTGAAACTTTGGATGGTCCATATTGGGCTTGATTCCTACTTTTGGGCCTAAACAGTACTACAATTTACTAACTAAAGACTTCCATTTGGGGCCAAATTAGTCCAAGAGAATGTTTAGAAGGCCCAAAGGAAACAATTAAGGAGATGAGATCAGACTAATTTTTGGGCCTTTAACTATGAAGATGCCCAATGAATTAAACTGTTAAACCTTAGGGAAATTCATTGTTCATTCCAGAATCACCCAGCAACTTGCACTGATCGAGCTTTTTCTGTCTAAATCAAATTGTTTTTTTATTTAGAAAAAAAATTGAGTATTACTTTTTGAATAAAGCATCATATATCAATTATGGAGTTAATTGTTTGAGTGCACAGTAACTATACCTCAACCTGAGTGCGAGTACCATGATAGGCAAAGGCAAAGGCATCTCCATCCCCTTCCTATTATTGGTCTAGGACACAACTCAAAAACAGATTCAGCATACCACTTAGCAAGAATCAAAGCACTGCGTTAAAGCTCTGATGAAAGAATCTAATATCTTTGTACATTATCTTTAAGTCAAATGCTAGCAGCAATGGCTTCCCGTGATACATCTCCCATCAAATATTCCTACATGCTTCGCGTTTTGACCCTTGGAGGAAGATACGACATTCCGGCAGAAAACATCTCAGCAAATCTATATCCAAGATTATGCTCTTCCCTATGCCTGCTAAAACAGCTACTGACCTTTCAAAAGGAGCAGATTGGTCCATGTCCACAAAAGTGAGGGGTAAAAAATATTACGAGTGCAGTTGGATTCAGTTCACAATTATCATAGGATGCTACTTATAAAAGCTTCATATATTTGGGTTTATGCTTATTCCATGTTACGGCCATTTCCAAGTTAAAGTAATCTCTCCAATAATTCATGCTTATTCCATGTTACGGCCATTTCCAGGTTAATCTCTCCAATAATTCAGGTAGGTAGCAACCTGTTTATCCTAGATTTGACACCTGTTCAAAAAGCTCAAAAATTATTGTACTTAACTATATTTTTCTGTCTAAAATATTCTTTTCTTCTTTCTTTGGAAAAGTATATACTAAGTTCTCATTGAAATTAAAGCTCATATTTTGTAAATATTCAACTCTTTAGATGTCGGATTCTCTCTTCACACACAAAGACAATTTATCTGGTTCTCAAATCACTCATGAAGAATGAATTGGAAGAGCAGTAGTGCAAAACTGAAGAAACTTTTACATGTTAACAAGCAAAGCACAAGAGGCATGGAAAGCATCCCTAGTCAAAACTGTTGCCTATGATGGAAGCAAACAATCCTATTCAAATAAAGCATTTTTAAGGCTTAACCATTCCGTAAAGAAAAATCATAGGATCTTGACTGTTTCTCATTGAAAAATTATTCGTATATTCGATGTGACCAAACACCTCTGCATAAGACGTTCAATTTTCATTTTTCTTTGTTTTTATTGGAATCTCCAATCCTTATCGGATTTCTTTGCATCATCCCAAAGACAACAACCCCGAGATTCCTGAGAATTGTGCTCTCCAACCTTGGGTTAATTTAACTGACCATGTGACTGCTATTTGTACCCATCTCAATCTACTCTTATGAAGCATATTTTATGTCAAGATCCTGAGCTACTTCTCTTTTACAAGGTGATAAGAATTTATATTTTTATTTTAAAGGAATTTGGTTTCACGAAGTTTGTGTGTCTCACAACTCCACAAGCACCGAAACTTCACATCTATTATCCCATTAAGTTAGCTCAACATCCAATCTAAACCACAAATGCCGACCTGAGGCTAACCAGAAGCCCACAAAATTGTGGTCAACAAAATGCAACCAGAAAGGACTTGGACTTGCAGGAGGAACACCTCACATTCGTTGCAAAGGAGGGAGAAAAAGAAACACATCTTCTATTCAACGAATTCAAAATTGAAACAGGGTTACAAGCTTCAAGCAATCGGTCGGGCTCCTGTTGGGGTCAAATGGGCAGTTCAGGCAAGGACAAGATACAAGACACCCAGACCCCACACACCATGATTTCAGAATCTTGGTATCTAACCTTTTCCACAAGGGTCTGACCCCCGTTTACATTTCTTTTTGCACAACACAACAGGAAACCCAGCTGAGCCAGCCGTGTTAAGACCCTAGGACGAGATCAGAGAAAGCAACCAAAATTCCAAAAAGCAGACCATGAATCAGCAACCCCAGGTCAGTTGGAAGAAAATTATGATGGTAACATGCATATAGGCTCAAAAGAATGAAGAATAGAGGAGAGGAGAAACAGCCAGGGAAGTGAGAATAAGAACAAAAATGAAATATTCAAAAAAGCTAAAACTGAGAAAGTCTACTTAAAAGAAACATGAACAAGAGGGAATAAGATCCCGAATTTACAGA
>NW_018397261.1:6822506-6912026 GCF_002168275.2 Theobroma umbraticum
GAAGACCCTATTAAAACCGGAGTAACACCCTCTTTTTACCCTAAACTTCGAAATCCCCAGCCGACCCTTCAGAAGAAGATTTTTAACAGATCTAAAATTTAAAATTTCTTTTCTTGTTAATGTAAAGCAGCAAAATTTATGTTGCGAAAAAGAGCTTCACCATGCAGATCTCAAAACACGAAAAAGAAAATTTAAGAAAAAAAGATTCCGGGAAGAGGAAAGTAAATGAGATTGATTGAATGAGGAAGACGAAAGAAACTGATTTTTCTCAGAAAAGGAGGAAAAATCGGAGAACAAATAGGGTTTAGGTGTTATCTTCAAAGAAGACGTTAACGAAGGTGGAAGTGAGCGAGAACTGCATGAACGGAGATGCTCCTTTAATAGGGGGTTTTGCGGGCTAACTTGGGCTGCGGGCTCGGACTCTGGGCACCCGCACAAATATCTTGTCAATTTCTCGTGTACTGTTCAATTTTCATTACACTAAAAAAAATTTTAAAAAAATTCTTTTTTGGGCTAGTTTTAGTTTATTGAGTTTTACATTTATTTCCGGTACTGAGATTCCCTTGGTAACGATTAATCAGCGTCGAGTTGCCGCGTGGCCTCGACAATTGTGGGGTCTCTTCACGAGAAATTGGGAGCTTTTGAGGTTTTTGCGTGAAAATATCGTGTGATGTCTTCAGGGAGGAAAGCTGCAGGAAGTTTCGTGTGATGTGGATTTGCATTAACGGATGCGATTGTAACACGTAGTCACTAGGGTGGTTGCCCCTCTGCTAATTTGGTCGGCAATTGATTGGCTTTCTCCGCCGAAATAAACAAATTTTAATAAAAAAATTAAATAGGTGTTGTTAGATATAAGCACGTGGGCGTCACGTGGAATGGAGTCCTCTAGGACCTCCCATTAGTGGATGGACTGGTTCGTAGTTGGATTGCACCAGTCGTCAAATGTACTTTCCTTTTTTAATTTTGACCTGCCTTTTTTTTCTTCCCCTTGGTCCAATCCTTCGTCTACTTGACAAGGTCGAAATTCCTTAATAAATCGTTATCCTCTGTTTTCGCGAAAAGAAAGTTTGACTTCTTACCTATATTTATATTTTTATCATCAACAAAATAAATTGATGAATAAATTTAAAATCAAGCTTTATCAATTCACGTGTAAACGATTAATCCAATAGATCTTATACTGATAAACAATGTTTTCCAGTCATCTTAATTTAAATGTAGTATAGTTTAGTATTCAACCATTCTTTAAATGGAATGTTAGGTGTAAAAATAATAATTTAGGGTTCATGAACATCAAATTTTAAAATGATAACAATTAAATTGCTTTCTAAATTTATTTAATGCATGCTAAGATATTATTAACCCAAATCATAATCTTTTCTATATTCAAATATTTCCTTATAGAATGAGTGTCCAGCACAATTCAGTCAAATATTCCATATATATTTGCCATTGCTAACAATAGGTTCCTTTAGCCCTTTATTTGGGATTAAATCAAGATTAAATTCGCCAATTACCCTCGAACGCAAAATGTCGACAATATCAAGCGGGGCTCCAAGAAAAGGAATATAACGAAATATTGAAAGAACTCGCGAGAAAATGAAGTGGGGTCAAGCACGGCATTGTGGCATTGAATCGATGATCTGCTGTTAGGACCGTAACCTTATCCCGGGGAGAGAATCTGCAAGTCTTTTTTTTTTTTTCTTTGGGCTCTTAAATTTGTTTCGAAAAACGTTGACACCTCGACACGTACCTGACGGCCGTTTCGTTGACGCGCATCAAACACGTAACTGCTTACATTAAAAATGACAGTCGGGTATCTCTAGAAAAACTAACAAAAAGGCCTCTCAAGATGTGTAACTGAAACAACAGGCTTTAATCAATGAAACAAAGGAAAGCAGAAGGAAAAGAAAGCTGCCCCGCATGCCTTTTCTTTTCTCCCTTCTACGATCTAAAACAAGATTTTCACGTTAAACAGGCTTGATGGTCTCTGGCCTTCTTTATAACTAGGGTTGCACCTGGCCAGGTTTATTTGGTGTATCAATAAAATCTAGATGGGGACCGTCAAAATTTCTTTTCTAAACGATACGACGCCAGGGCTTGCGTATTGGGTTGACGGAAATCGGAAGTTACAAATTTGACCTTTATCATTTTTGGTGGCTGCCCCCAACCCAATACACTTAGCCTGATTCTGATTGATCTTGTTGATCATAATGGGAGGGGGCTCTACATAACATGCCGTCATGCCCCCGGATGGCCCTGCCTCACCCCAACAATATGACTATCTAGTCTAATCCCAAGTCCTGCCTCCTTTCTTTTTTTTATCCCTTCACATCCACTATGTTGGTTAATGGGACATGATAGTGCATCCAAACTTCAAGTGTCGACGTATTGCATCTAAATGTTGGATTTAACGGTTTTATTTATGTTTTTTTATTTAAAAAATTAAATTCAAATTTAATTTTTTTTTATAATAAAATATGTGTAATTATCATTGAATTAAATTTTTATCTGTTTTTTAATTCGAAATTAATAATAGAATAAATAAAGATTAGGCCTTTCGCACCTTAAAAAAAATATAATATCCATCGATTTAAGACAGTGGAGGCAAGAACTGCAATTTATTCTTTTCAAGGGATGATTCACCTCGTGGAGAAAAATCTCAAAGGTGGCATGCCAAGTTAAAGCCCGTGGCAGAGTTGGTGGGAGTCTTGATTAGTATTTAAAAGACCGTTTAAAAAAAAAAAAAAGAAAGGGCGAGTGGGAGAAAAATGGTGATGCAAACGTGAGGACCAAGTAGACCGTGCTCCATGTGCCAAAGACTAGTTGTTGAACATGACATTCAGGTTTTACCCGCAACTCTTTGTAATTGACCATTTGACTTAGGAATATGGATTAGCCAATAGAAATATCAAACATATATACCTTTTCTTTCTTTCTTTTTTTTTGGGCTTTGTCACATGGTATCAAATTAATTGTGTCCTAGCGATGTTGATTTTACATGGGCCAAACTCACTCTAATCATTGGCGACAACTAAGCTTACAGTTAATGGTGGTTCGTTTTTAAAGAATTGTTTTTAATGTGTTTAGTTTTTCCGACATAGATCAAGTGGGTGACTCAAATCTGCCTAACCAATTATCTCACCATTGGGTTCAATTGTCTTTTGGTAATTCCCTTATATTCTGATTTATTTCGTAAAGTTAATGTCATTTGAAGTAGTCCAAATAATAATTTTATGTAAGATCTTTTGCAGATTCCATCCCAATTTGATAGAGGAAGAAAAAGGGGATCTGTGCAGGTGCAACGTTTGCCACGCGAGCCGGGGGTGAAAGGATGGTGTATTTGACGTGGCGTGATCTGATAGGTTGAGAGGAATCCAAGCAACTCTTAAAAGCCCTCCGATGCGGTTATTCGGAGCTGTGATGCAGGGAGGAGTGGGACCAGAAGTTGACAGAGGATCTGCTCTTTAACTTTCGTAATGCCACCGTTCTATGAAAGGTCATGAGGTGGGGGCTTCCTTTCAGATTCTAGGGGTTCACGGCGGATTTCAAATATGTTTAAACCCAGCAAAAAGATAAAAAAGAAATATTAAAGAGACACTGCCAATCCCCATGCTTCCCTCCCCTCGCTTGTCTTTTGGACTGTAACAGACCCGTGATTTTGGAACAGTTGGGAAAAATCTGCCATGCTCTTCATAATTCAATTTCCAATCTTAATGACACCTCTAAATGTGTTACTTGTTGATATTATACAAAAAATCTTATCTCAATGTCCAACATAAGAGATTTTGGATTCGAGCATCCATGATTTGTTGTCGATGTTACCTCAAATGTAATTCTCCAAATATTCTACTTAGTTTGAATTGTTCATTGTGTAAAATAAATTTTTGTATAATTTGATTCCTATTATTTTGATTAAATCAATAATTGAGAGCTTATAAATTGATTGAACCAAACTGCATCTTAAAATTATAGAATTTTAACATTATTTAAAATCCTAACATATAAAATCATCCATAGCCATAGACACATGTAAAAATGAACATTCAGAACATGATTATTAACAAAATCATGTATACACAATTTGGTGGTGGCATCATGGACAATAATGATGTGTTCCAGAGTTTGACCCTTAATCTAATCCTTGTTCATATTTTTTTAAAAAAAGAAACATATTATTAGTATCAATTATATGACACTTGGGTCAAATCTAAGACCTGAATCCTGAAATAAAATCATCAAGCCAGATGAAAAACACAAAAACATATCTTCTTCTTCCTTTGTTGCCTTATTTATTTCAGAAAAATTGTATAAAAATGGGTGCTTGCATTACTCACTAGCAACAAAAAGAAACGAAAAGAGATGGGAGTTGGTGGAGTCCATGCATCACCGATTCTTCAAAATTGGTGTCCTCCAACTCCAAGGTCCAAAATTTATGGATTTTATTAGTGTTGCTGCTTGCCACTATTAGTAATTTCCCTATTTTTTGTGGTCCATGCACCGCACCACCCCTCCTCCCAGGGAAACTATTTATCTATCCATTTATAGTTTTTGATGGAAATTTCCTTTTTTATATAAGTTAAGTATAAATATTGGGCAGGGGGAGGTTGAAGCTACAGTCTATGCGATGGACACGTGTAATCGCAGATACGGCGGCTTTAACGCTATTTATGTTATTATGCCATCGCGATTAATTCACGACTCTAGGGGTCATGAAAAGGGGTTAACTTTTTTAAGAGGGAAAATATGGAAACAAAGTCATGGTTTTGCGGCTCATGATTAACGATTAACTTGACTCGTATTATTTAATTCTTCTCTCTGGTCTTTTTCCCCTTGTCTGAATCCCACCGTTTTGGTTTTTGGCTGTGTGTGTATGCGTGCCCTTAGGGAGAGGGAAACAAAACAGTACTTAGTTTAATTTTTTTTCAATTAATGTTTAATGAATTTTTGTTTAATTAGTTCTTTTTTGAATAATTTATGGTAAAAAAATTAGACTGTTAATAAATGAAAAAAATATTCTTAAAGTAAATAAACTAACTATTTTTAATGGAGATTTTTAATAATTTCTTTTATACAAAATTAATAACTCAATTTTAATGTGAGAACATAAATTATTACAGTATATTAATCTAGAAAAAATTTATAAAATTTCATAAAAAAATTAAAATCACAAATGATATAATAGAATTTTTTCCTAATGAAAATTGTGTTTAATGGGGAGACGGTATTAATTATCAAATAGAAATGAAAATGTACTTACTGACCAAAAGAAAGCACTGAAAATTTACTCCTAAATACGAGTTTACATCTTATGAACTTTGGCTCCGATTTACTACATAACAAAAATGTACCAAGATACTAGCCGTTTCATCATATGGGGAGATTCAATGTAATTACTAATTGTCCAATAAAAAAGTAATATCCCTTTGCTCTCTTTTGATATTTTAATAAAACAAAACAGGTGACATTTGGGTTTAAGTATTCAAATACAAGAAATGCACCATTAAAAAAATTCGAATTTGTTTTCATCTCTTAAATCGATTTGGGGAGTAATTACTTTTTAAGGATTAATAATCAATCAATTATTATCATTAGAGTCCATATGAATTAAATAGTATTTACTTGATTATAAAATCCACGTATTTTGATTGCATCTACATTGGATCCGACAAGGTCCTTTTTTTAAATAAATTTTTATGTGAATATTCTCGTCTTTTTTGGGTCTTGAAAGGCTCTTAATTAAAGAATAAAAAACATATTTTGTGGTACATTCAAGAATCCAATGTTTTTAATATATTTAAACAAAAAATAAAAAATAAAAACTATATATTATTATTATTAATAAACGATAATGCTATAGATCTCTACGCATTAAGTCATCACAACCTCAAACAAGAAAAACCCTTATTCCTATGTTGAATTTTGTTTTCGATAGAAAGAAAAGGTTGATTTATTTTTTCACGTGACACTTTTTAATAATAACATATGCTAGACTGCCTACTGGGCATCAAAGTTTTTTCTAGTCTAAAGGTTAGGTTAGGCCATATATATAATATAAACAACCTGCCCTGTTAAACCTACAATAATCACGCATGCACCAATCATCATTCAAGTTTCCTTAATGGAAATATACAAAGAGAGATAATATTATTATCCCTTTGACTCTCCTTCACTAAAAAAAAAAAAAAATCAACGTCATTTCTATTAAATCTTATTTTTCGTTTCTAAAACTACGACTCTAAACTTTTAAATGAAAAACTTCAAATTTTTAATGCTTTGGTATTTATGCGAAACTCCTCCTTAATATTTTTATTTTTACTTTTTCTAAATCTAATATAATACGAGGTATTTTCATTCCAAAAAAGACATCTCATTTAAGAAAACAGTAGATTTTTAATTAAAAATCACAGTTCATGATAACTTTTACTTTTTCAAATTCAATTAAAATATTTAAATTTTAACGAATTAAAAATCTCTGTGTATAAAAAATAATAATAATAATATAAAGGAGAGGAGACAGCCATATGCCATAACCGTCCTGCCTCGTCTATCAAATACAAAAGAAACCGCTCCACTCCTGCCGCCGGCCCGGCCTCCACTTTTGGTTTAAAAAACAATACGGAATACATGGGAGCGGCTTGGCATCTAAATTGCATGGTGGCAATGTTGAACTCTTTTAGTGCATGTACGTGGCCGATGTGAATTAGCTACAAATGATGAAGGATAGCTTCCGTGATCTTTGGACGTCTCGAGAACTGTACACTATCGACCTTTTTCATTCAGCATCCGGACGATTCGTTGGCCAACGCATCTCCTTTTTCTTATGGGGATACTACTTGGCTAAGCTTCCTTATGATTCAAGGGGCACTTCATCAATTTCCTAGTGGCTTTCTGGCCTTTGGACCACACACCGAGCCAACTTGGTATAATTATAAAGCAACTTTACCATGAATCGCGACCTTCTTGGCCAAAAAAAGGTATAAACCTTAATTTGCAAATGACCTAAGAAACAGCACTTCGAGTTCATGCTGACGATTAAAACAGCATTTATAAAAAGGGAAAGAACTTGTTTCTAGATATATATAGACAAAGTGCCATGGTTTCCAACGTAAGATGCATCGCCAGCAAAACGTTATCCCTTGCTCTTTATAAATGCATTGATGATGACCCAAGGTTACCGAAATTTTGATGTTGATCAAAAGTTTTGCCCCTCTTCACTGAAATTGTGGTTAGTGTTCAATGGAATCTTCCATGTCTGCTTCAGTGTTTATATAATAACAGTACTTTTGATCTTGTTGGGTTTAAAAATGACTTAACCTAAATTGACACTTGTCTTGAGATCTCTCTGCCACTCATTTTGAAGTAAAACTGATCATTTCTTTAAAGTGAATCTCGCCCTCTCCAAGGTCTAAATTATACTATATTTTTTGCGCTACAAACTAATGATGCTCCAACAAGAGACAGATTCATGTACATTATATCGTAGTACATAAAAATAAAATAAATGAAGAAGATGATGATCAGTGGGATACTTACCCTAAATAATAAGCTGTAAAGAAAGAATTAATGACTACTTCCTTCTACACGTACGAATTATATTAATGTAAAAACAAGAAACTGGTCCATTGCTTGCAGAAGTTCCATTAAAGACAAACACGATAAAATCATGTTCATCTACATGGTACCAATTAATATAAAAGCCAAACCATCAAAGCATGCATGCATGCATGGATGTTGAATTACGTTTCTTGGAAGAAGAAATCATTTCACGACAAGGTAATAAGTGCCGTTGAATTGAAAAACTCATGAGATAAAAAAAACCATGTTGCAATGGTGCACAAAAAAGAAAGAAAAACAAGAGACTGATGAGTTCAAGACGTGGCCTAGGATGCACTGCGGAAAGCAAATGGCAGACCAAGGCAGAAGAGATAAGGGTAAATTTAACATGTGGGGTTCCAACCTTGCGTCCTTACAAGCTTACAAAAACGTGACCTAATTTTTTCTGGTATTTGGTGTCATCACCAAATATGTGTCCCCTGGTCCAATATACTGAAACCCCTCCCACTATCCAGAATGGTGATTGAGGCCGTGCACTAATTAAGATTGCTTCAGTCAGACAGCTTATCTCTATGTTTATTTTAAACTTACTTAGGCATTCGATTAAGGACAAAACCAGACTTCACACAGATGTTTTAATGATTCTAGCAAATGTTCTTTCATAGCTGAGATTATTAAGTGACCCGTCCGGTTCCATTATTTATGTACCATGAGTCACCTTATTTCTTTATAACCTATCATCCAATCAGAAAATCTTTGCAAAGTGAAAGACGTATGCAATGGCAATCGCATATAAGGAACAAAAGGCTAAAAAAGATGCGGCTTTCCTTTGCTTGGTCATTGGGTTCGGAAAAAAAAATGCTGCTCTATCCCCTTGCACCAAAAGTTAGATGCTTTAATTTGCGTTTCTCCATCATTTACTTTTCTTTTTCTTCTAAAGAAAATGATTGGATTACAATGATGGAATGTAAACTCTCTTAACTTCTTAACTACCCTTTTGTGCACTTTTTTTGTACCAAGGAAACAGTGTCTCGGCTCTAGGTAATCTCAAAGGCAACGTCTCTCAATTAGGGTCTAGCCCGATAAGGATACATTTCTTCTTGTTGGCCCAAAAATTGTGGATAATAGCCCTCATTTATTTGTATACGGCACCACAATATAAATTTATACACGGCACACAATATGATATGAACAAGATATGAATTTTAAATGTGTTTAGATTTAAATTAATCATGTTTAGTGTATTAAATATATCCATATAGTTAAGACACATTAAACCCGCTTGACTTGTCTAAGACACATGACATGATTAGTTAATTGTATTATTATGTATTCGTATAACGCGTAGCCCATTTATTATTCATTTATCATACTATATGGTTAAGATTTATTTATTGATTCATATAATATTAATATTTTTATGATGATTATATTTTATTAATATTAAATTTTATTATATTTGATTAATATAATGATATTTATAATTTTTTTAGTAAATTTAAATAATAAAATTATATTTTACTTATGTATTTTTAATTTAATCATTTTAATCATGTTAATGGTATCAATTGTGTTAATCGTATAAATATATTATAAATCATATAAATTTTAATCATGTTAATCATATTGTATAATACATTTAATAAACGTGCTAATCATATCTTAACACAATTAATTAATCTCATCGTATCCATATTTATCCATAAAATTGTTAATACCTCAGGTTCACATGATACAATTAAGACACGAATATTTAAATTATCAAATCTAAATAACAAGGATAGGTCCAAAATTTGACTAGTAAAATTGGTTCTGATGTAAATGAGGATTGGATCAACGTCAACTGTTTCAATGCAAGTTGCAAGTTTGGATGAGGGAGGAGGAGGACCGGGGAGGGTGTGAGATGGGGTTCAAAGTGCTAGCAAGAAAAAGAGGAAAGGATAGGGGTTACGGAATAAAGAATGTCTTAATCCAACTTGCAACTGAATTCAACATTGCATTAATATCTCCAAAATTAAACTTCCATTAATAGTTTGAATTTCTGCAAGATACACTGACAAATAGAGATCAAACAGGCAAAAGCTTCACCAACATTTTATTAAGAGAAACTCAATTCTACTTCTACAAAGAGGAAAGAGCAACCACCACCAAATCACTGCCCAAGTAGTTGCTTTCATCAATATGGGAAACCTGCACATGCTGTCCAATCACAATTTACCCTGAGCATAATCAATACTCTTTCCCGTACAGTGATACAGATAAGCAATCAAAGAATACTAAGCAGCTCGATGAGCATCTTATTCTGCTCTGGATTGGCCAGCTCGTGAAGACAAGATGATGCCTACGATAAGTCCATAAAGAGCCAAAGCTTCAGCAAAAATGAGGATAAGGATCATTCCAACAAAAAGTTTTGGCTGTTGTGCGTTCGCTCTGCAAGACAAAATCATTCAAACATTATTTGATACGAATTAATTGAAAGAATATGTCCAATTTCAAGAAACATTTAAAATATTTCCCATGATAGCAATAGATAAACAAGATTTATGACATATGGAATCTATAGATGATACCAAACTGACTAAATGGAAATTGCTGTCACTGTATCATGTCAATATGACACTAACAGTTGCCTTATATTATCAGTAATTTTCTTAAGGGTTAAGACATTCAGTCTCACGAACTATAGCTATGAATAGATTTCACCATCATGAATATTTCCCAACACCTTTATTCTCCAAAACCAACACTAATGGTTAAGAGCACCATTATTCTCCCATTAGTGCCTAAAACAAGACCTCCATCATTGTGGTACAAGCCGTGTTTAGAGATAAGGACAACATATATTCTAAAAAACAACTCAAACCAAATATGGAGAGAAGGCACTACGTTAGTAAACTCCAATCTCCATGAGGGCATAAAGCAACCATGAAAAGTTTAAATCAACATTTTCACACAAATTAAGCCGGTGTTAGTCAACAACAAGAATGTCCAATCTAAGTTAACAATATGGAGATAAAAGCACCGTACCTGACACCAGCATCACCGACAATTCCGATTGCCATTCCAGCAGAAAGCCCCGCAAGGCCACAAGCAAGACCAGAGGAAAGGTGAGCGTAACCATCGAAAAGGTAATATGATTTGGCCTTAGGATTGATCCCAGTACTAATAATAACAGCAATAATCAATCCATAAATACCCAAAACACCAGCCATAACAACTGGTACAATAGATTTCATAACCAACTCAGGCCTCATCACACCCATTGACGCCACACCCACACCACTCTTAGCTGTTCCATACGCAGCTCCCATACCTAAATTCACCAATTAATTTTTTCAATTGAAACCATTCCAAGTTTATTGGAATGCAATATTCTTGCTAGATCCGCATCCAAAACACAGTAACTTATGCAAATTCTGTCACTTCAATTCCAATAAAAAATAAAACTTTAAAGTATAAAACTTACTCAGCTGAATCAAACTAATAATTTGTTTCAGAATTATCCATATCCCAACATCAAAGATCCATATCAAATACCACTATATCTATTCATAATTTACACTAAAAACAAAAGTTTCATGATTTTTTTTTTCAATCGGTTCGCTAAAAAGCTAGCAATAGGGATCCATGAATTTTCCATTACACAATCTAATAAATGGAAATGAAAATAGATCTAATACCAAAAGAATTAAAAGAGATCTAATATTAAGAATAAAAAAAATGTAGGATAAATTTATAGGAGGGGAGTAAGGATTGGTTACAGGAGAAGACGAGAGCAGCAGCGGCGCCGAGGAAGCCGAAGAACGGTGCCGTTTCATCGCCGCTGAAAGTAGAAGACATCGTGGATTCAGTGGATCTGAGACAATGTCGTTTAGATCTGAGGAAAAGGAGTCGAAAGCGCTTTGCGTTGTGTTCGAGAGAGTTTTTGATCTCTCTCTGGTTTTTTCTATTACAGTGTTAGGAAGAAAGAAGTGGAAGAATATGAGCCACCAAATTTTTATACGCAAACGGGCTTCATCACTCCGGTTTTCATCGGGTAATGGGCTTTCTTACTGGACCAGCTTAGCTCAGTGGGACCATTTCTGATCCAGGCGCTTTTTATTTTCTTTTTCTTTAATTTTATTTGCCAAGCTTCGGCATGCTATACAGATCCATAAGGAAAACGAACAGTTTCTGACATGCACCTTGAATTTGTAAAGCATTCCTTTATATATTCTAGATCTAAATCTATATGAGGAGATATTTAATTATATTTGTATTAATTTGAATCTACTTAGTGAATATTTTATTTATTTTAATACAATATGTTAAAATTAAACTCACTGCAATTTCAAATATTAATCCTAAGTTGTTACTATAATTAAGTTATGACAAGTTTGATAATATAAATTTATTTATAGAGTTTTAAATTAAATTTAACTCTATGCTATGATCGAAAATGTTTTAACTTATTTAAGAGAAAATTATAAGAAATAGCCCTATTGATAAGCCTATTACAAATAAAAAAATATAATATAAAAAGTAATAACATATTCTTATATTTATTAGTTTAAATTCATAAAATCTTATCTCTGTCTATCTCTCACTATCTTGTCATATCATCATTAATCTGTAGATAAAAAAGTATGACATGGTGAATAACAATAGGTTATTGAGTTTATTAATGTTTAATTTTTCAATAATTCAATTCTAGTAGAATATACCTTTATGTGTAACAAAGTGATTGATGTCTTGATGTATGACACTAGAAGAAAAAAAATTTAACATGTAATATTTAATGCTAAAGCTTTGATATTGACATATAACATTTTGTGTTAAAACTTTAGCTTTATCGTTTGACCTTGGTATGTAACGTTTGTTGCAAAGTTTTGATATATAACATTTACTTAGATTTGAAGTGTTTGTTTTTCTTTTTTATTATTAAATATGGCATTTAATTTACACTTTTGTATTTCACTACAATATAAATTTTTAGAATTGAAATAATATTTTTTGTTCACACTTAATATGAAGAGTTTTCATTAAAAATAATTTTGTCAAAAAAAAAATTTCTCTTTACCAAATGCAGTTAAAAATAAAAAGAGAGTTATTTTCAAAACAGCTTATTTTTGAGGATTAAAAAAAATTATTCCTTTGTCTAATACAAAAGATAATCAAAAGTATTTAACAAATATTTTTTGATGAAATTATATAGATATGGGTAAAGATTACACTAATTCAATAAAAGTCTCCGATTTAGATAAATTGTTGTATTTTAAGAAAAAAAATAATAAATAAAATAAATAGATCAATAAAACAACATAAGGTAAAGACAAACGGACGCTTGGATGGGAATCAAAACCTAAAATTTAAAAAAAGGAAAAAGCCAAGAGACGGTTCTGATCATCCGACATCAGCTTGTATCATGTGCTGAGGATTGTCGTCCTCAAATGGAAACAATCAGAAAGGCGTAAAAAACGGCCGACGCAACCAAACAAGAATATAATCTCCTTGCAGTTCCATTATTTCACTTCAAAGTCATAGCTACTCCACAAAATCAACCATAGTATTGGAGGAGTGGCCAACTAATCTTTTTGACAGCGCAAACGAAGAAATGGCGATAACATTGAACAATGGATTCAAGATGCCAATAATTGGTCTGGGTGTTTGGCGTATGGAAGGAAAAGACATTAGAGACCTTATCATCAACTCCATCCAGATTGGTTATCGCCATTTTGACTGTGCTGGTACTCTGGATTTTTCCTTCTTTGTATCCACATATTAGAATTAGATAAATCTTGCTATCTTCATCACACTATTGTTTTGATTTATATCTGAGTAAGTGGCTCAGCTTGTAGATGTTGTTTGATCCTAGGGGGAGTTTCTTTATTGTATTTTACTTAAATATGGATATAATTCTTGACTGCAGTTCTTCGTTTTCTTCGTTCAAGTGTTGGAACAAAAATTAGTCACAATAAGCATAAATGATTATGGAACATTAAATTTTAAGAATTTTTCTGGAAAATCAAATGGTTTTCTGGAAAGCTGTTTCTTTGTTTAGTTATACTAAGAATTGGGAAATCATTCATGATTGAAGTCCTTGGTTGAAATTGTTTTTAAATTTGTGATACGTTTATACAGAATTTCAACTTTATGACCATTGTCCTGTATCCTTGTCTAGATCGACCATTCTGTAATATGTAAGGAGGAGTTCCTAAGTACTTTACTCTCATAGATGTATTTAGGAGAAATTGGAAGAGGGCTAGAGGAAATTTAGTCTTTACTACACACCTTATTTGATTTGATAGTGTTGTCGCGTTTTGTTGGTGCCTGGTGGCATATACATCGTGTTCATGTTATCGTGATACATGCATGTTGTTTTGCAGCTGACTACAGGAATGAAGCAGAAGTTGGGGAGGCACTGTCGGAAGCATTCAGAACTGGGCTTGTTAAGAGAGAGGACCTCTTTATTACAACTAAGGCTGGTTTAATTGAATGTTTTACTTTTCTTTCTTATACTTTAGTACTATGTATTTCTTATTTCATCTGGTCTGATTGCAGCTTTGGAATACTGATCATGGGTATGTTCTTGAGGCTTGTAAAGACAGTCTTAAGAAGCTTCAGTTGGATTATCTGGATTTGTATCTAGTTCACTTTCCAGTTGCCATAAAGCACACTGGTGATTCCTGACTGCTTTTTCTTATTGTTTATATGTATTCCTTACATTGGGTACTTTCTTCATTGTACAATTTTATGTTTAACTTCTGTTAACCTTGAGAATTAAGAAGATGAGCTTGATACGAAAGCATGAAAGTTATATTTGGATTGCTATGTACTATGCTTAACTTGGTGCTGTCCATGGTGAAAACTGTGATGTTGACTGCATCCTTAGCTAATATTTCTAGAGAAATAGCTTGAATTTATTTATTGAGGGGTTGGTGAATTCATTTTAAAGAATTGTTAGCTTCATTCTTTTGATAACAATGCAAACTAATAACAGATAGATGATGGGATGCCTAAGGTGGAAACTAGTTAGAAGAACTTGGAAGCTACACACTCTCTGATTTTGCTGTATTCTATATGTATGCAGGAATTGGTGAAACTGGCAGTCCCTTGGATGAGGATGGAGTCCTTGACATAGACACAACTATATCATTGGAGACGACCTGGCATGCTATGGAAGATCTGGTTTCCAAGGGTTTAGTTCGTAGCATTGGAATCAGGTGTCAAGTTTTTGTCCTTTCATTTGGTATTCTCACAAATCTTGTAAATTTGGAATTACATCTAATACATAATTTGTAAATTTGGCAGCAACTATGACATCTTTTTAACCAGAGATTGCCTAGCTTACTCCAAAGTGAAGCCTGCTGTAAATCAGATTGAGACACACCCCTACTTCCAACGCGATTGTCTTGTCAAATTTTGTCAGAAGCATGGGATCTGTGTTACTGCCCATACTTCCTTAGGAGGAGCTGCAGCTAACGCGGAATGGTTTGGTACAGTGTCATGCTTGGATGATCCAATCCTTAAAGTATGCAATCCTTCTGTACTTTAATTTTCAGCTGTTATTACTACTAGACACTTAATTGCTGCACTTGTTCCCTAATTTATTGTTTATCAATACACTTTGATTTCAGGGGCTGGCTGAAAAGTATAAGAAAACTGTGGCTCAGATTGTTCTCCGGTGGGGAATTCAGCGAAACACAGCTGTCATCCCGAAGACATCAAAATTTGAGAGATTGCAAAAGAATTTCCAGGTTTTTGACTTTGAGCTGGCCAAAGAAGACATGGACCTAATTAAAACCGTTGACAGGAAATATCGAACCAATCAACCTGCCAGGTTTTGGGGCATAGATCTGTATGCTTAAAGCGTGCCAGGTATTCTGTTTGTGGCGGCTTTCCTTGTGTTCTATGAAGAATAAGAGTGAAAAATCCATTTGACTCAAAACTGCATTGGAAAACTTCTAGTAATTTATATAATTCTCAGAATTTGAGAAGATTCACCAGTGCCAAAAATTCTTCTTTCTCTGAACTGGTATTGGAACTTGTATATGACTAAGAAAATACTTTGAGATCTGTTTTTGAAATTCTGAAAATATGAACTAATTTAGCATTTATTCTGAAGATTATTGATATTTGAAATATTTATATATTTTGCATCCTATACCAATTTTAAAATTCTGAGTTCATTAGTTAAGAGCTCTGTTCTTTATAGTTACTCTTTGAATCATTCAATAAGACTTGTTTAGAACCTTTAAAATACCATATTCTAGAGTACTTGAAAATGCCCCAATTCGGTCTCTTTTGCTTTAGCTCGTGGTATTTGGTTGTCATTTCCTTAACTAGAGTTACGCCACTTGCTAGGCTTTACGACTCACTATATTTTGGTTTTTTTTAGATTAAACTTAGGATTGGTTTGGATGCAAGTTTGTGTTCCACAAGAGTTTGCAAGAAAGTAATATTTGATTGAAAAAGGGTTTTCCTTGGTATTTTAGAATAGCTCTCATGATTTTGACGATTAAACTTTTGTTAGTATGTGAGAAGGATGTATAAATCCTTATGAATGTATGAACATATACTTTTAGCAAAATGTTTTTACTTTGAATAAGTTGATACATTAAGAAATTTAACTTGGAATAAATTGTTACTTGGGTATATGTTAAGATGTTCGTTTCTTAAACTACAGATTAAGTTTTGGGTGTGAGGTGTGACAGATAGACATCTTTTCCTCTAGTATTTCATTCTTTCTTTTCTTTTTTTTGTTTTCATCTTTTTCTCTCTAGAAAATAGTATATTTGCATATCGTTCATTACATGGGACATCGAACTGGCATAAATTAGTTCAATGATGCCAAAGTACATCAGTTTGTAAATAAAACCCCACATTTCATGTAGTCCTCCTAACATGCTGATACTTAAACAATTACTTTAGGTACTCAAACACCTTAAGGAAATTACAGTCAAGTGTACAATGCATTATATAATTAGTGCTTCTAAACCTTAAAAGATGAATGGGATAATAGCACATCGATTTTTTGGGTAATTTAACCAATTTTCAAAGTTGTGAAGAAATCACTCATGCGTTTCAGCTGCTGCAAATCCCAGATTTGCCACCTGCAGTAAGTAGACGGGATAGATGGAGAAAGAGAGATCTTACAATCTCAGCCAAATAGTGTGGAGATGAAACAGTTTCCAACCAATCTGCGGTAGGAATTACAGTCATCGACTTGTTCAGCATGTGCCCACGCCCCACAGTGAACCCTATTGAAGATTTGAACATGTCAGCCAATGGGAAGGTGAGAGAAGTAGGGGAGCATCAAAATGACCATTTAAGCAAACAATCATAATTCAGTTGCCATCTGCCTAAACCTGATCAACAAGCAAAGTACTAATTCCATCCCCTATCCGAATACATGGAACTATAATAGATACATAAACATGGACTTCCGCAACGCCTTTGCGACGACAACACATCAAGTTCGGTGACTTACTAGGATTGCATGACAAAGTCATTGAAATAGAGCACCACCAATCCACTGTCGCCGTCCAATCTATTTCAATGGCTGTCATCTGATTCTTCGCTTCAATGATGAATTTGGACACCAGGGTTCATTGTAAATCTAAACACCACCGGCGTACAATTGCAGCAGAGTGACAGTGGTGCTGCTATGCGGTAAATAAACATGGAAGAATGGTTTGAGATTTGAGCTTCCATTAACATAAGTACGAAAACGATTCGCCAGACCCTGTATTGCTCAACTAGTGTCGAATGAGATTCATGCAAAGAAAAGATATGTGAACCCCCTGTTAAGTGGCTGTGGCTAGCAAGATGTGAAAAATGAGATGGGCCAGAATTCATTGGAGCCATTGCGTATGCATATAGCCATGCTGTGAGCAGCAAAAGGGTCGTCCAGATGGAAGCCACCACGTAGAAATGGGAGAAGAATCTCCGAGGAACATTTTTGGATTTGCAGTCAAGGAAAGTTGAGTATTGTGTCAAAGCAGATTCGAAAAGCCAAATCTATTCTGATTCATTAATTTCACTGCAAGCTACAGAGAGCTCAAGCTCAAGCTCAGAGTAATCTTGGGTCTTGACAAAACTATGGCGGAAACAATGGTCTAATTAAACAGAAATACCAAAACGCAAATCCTTCAAGGCTGCAACAAATTCATTTCCAAACATACTGAAGTAATGGTACTGATTTAAAAGAATTGGAGACAATGGTACTCAGTTTCCAATCTTGGCAAACTGGCTTAAATTTCGGCTTCGCGTCTCTCCGGAACGGAGCCTGAAATTAACCTTCACTCAAGTTGCTAACATCATAAAGGAAAAAATTTACACTTAATTTAAAAGACATTGAAATCCAAAAAGGCATAGCTTCGCTTTCCTTTTTCCTCAAGAAAACAATGGATCTAAACGAAGACAGCAACAACTCCGCATCAAAGACTTAAAAAACACTCACAAAAGAAGATGGTTGCCTGATCTTCCCTCTTTGTGCAAACCCCAAAATAAGTTCATGAAATGAACTCAGCTTGGAACTGGGTACTGAAGCTGAGATAATAGGCAGAATCACTGCAACCCAAGTGGCTCTCAGCCATGCAACAAGCCCAACCCCAATTTTCACCAAAAACGAAACCCCTGATCAAAGGCAAGATGTAATAGTTTTTTTGTTTGATATAAAAAAAGCGCTGGATCATAGATGAGTTTAACCGAGTTTTAAAGAATGCCTGAACTTTGAAGCATTGTTAATGAGGAGAACTGATGGCCTCTGACTCGTGAATAAAAGCAGCGTCAGCATTGAGTCGTAAAGACTTGCCATGTCTGCTATTCTGCCTTGGGCGCTTTGCGCTTGCCCGGATCAGAAACGGTATTGTTTTCGTACAACAAGCTTGAATACTCCCACAGTATACTTTTTCAACAATAGTGTAAGCAACTTGGCCATTTCTAGCCATGACATACAGCCTTCGATTGTAGGACTTCCTGCTGGTACAGCATTCATTCAATCATGTTTTCATGGTATGGTGAAAACAATTTATTTCAAGTGATCCATGCACTGGAAATAACACTTTAACATTATACCATTATTATTCATTCAGTGATTCTAAAACATCATCAGTTTATGCTCACATACATCCGAGCATGCCTCCTCCTAACATACTGAAACTTGCAACTTTGTTGCTCAACCGCCACATGAAATCACAGCCAAGCACACGATATTAAAAATTAGTACAAGGAGTTATAAACATTAGTAGAGGAATGGTATACTGGCAAATCGATTTCTTGGGTAATTTTCAAATTTGCTAAGGTACGACTTATGCGTTTCGGCTGCTGCAAACCCCAAATTTGCCACCTGCCAGAACTCAATACAACATTTCAGTTCATGCGTACAGTACAGAAAAGATGGGAGATTTTATTGTGCTAGAGAAAAAAAAAATACCACAAATACAAAGAGTAGCCAAACAGTCAGATCTCCTCCTCCGCTAGCAACAACCATACCAGCATATATGACCTTCATCATTAGGGATAAGTAAACAAAACAATGCAGTCATTAGAAATACAAGCTGATAAGATTTTCTCTATATCACTAAGAATTCACTAAAATGTCCAGTAAGCAGAAAGGATAGATGGAGAAAGAGAGAGATCTTACAATCTCATCTAAATAGTGTGGAGATGAAACAATTTCAAACCAATCTCCGGTAGGAATTACGTAGTCATCAACTTGTTCTGCATGTGCCTGCAGTGAACCCTAATGAAGATTCAACACCGTCAGCTAATGGGAAGGTAAGAGAAGCAGAGGAACTTCAAAATGACCCTTTAAGCAAACAATCAATTCAAGTGCCCCTCCCTAAACCTCTTCAATCAACAAAGTACCAATTCCATCCCCTATCCAAATACATGGAATTTTAATAGATACATAAACATGGACTTCCGCAACACCTTGTGGAAGTAATACCAAAACTTCTTGTTTTAAATAGAACTGTAAACAAGTGCAATTTTTTTTTTTGTTTTAGCATCTGTTAAATTGTTATTTTCATTGCATAGATAACTTTGAAACAACAACAAATCAAGTCCATGAAACAGTGTTACTTACTAGACTTGCATGACAATGGCACTGATGAATCCAACCCCAAAGAAATATAGCACTACCAATCCACTGGCGCCATCCAAGCTTCATGAGAGGATTTACAGATCCACACCAATCAATTTCAGTAGCTGGCATCTGATTCTTTCCTTTAACAATGAATTCGGCCACCAGGTTCAGAGTAAATTTGAACACCTTTGGCGCAAGAGTGCAGCAAAGTGACAGTGGTGCTGCTATGTAGTAACTAACCATGGAAGAATTGTTTGGGAAGGAAAAAAACAACAGATCATTATCTAAAGCATTCTCATTACGTAAATAAAAGTCAAAAGGAGCAGCATTAATATTTTGACACTTTATTTAGTAAATTAAGATGAATATAGTTGGATACATTCACAAATGAAAAGAAAATAGCCATCAAACGTTTTCAAGTATCAACAAAGACTACCCTAGTTATTTAGAAGAGAGCCATATACTAGAAGATGTTTAAGAAACTCACAACAAGCCAGTTAGATAGCCAAATATGTGCATTCGAGCTGAAGGGGTATAGTTAGATACATTAAATGTCTCAAAAAGGCGACTCAAGACTTGAGCTTCCATTAACAAAAGCAGAAGCACAGTTCGCCAGATTCTGTATCTGTGCTCAAGTGCTGTCAAATGAGATTTATGAAATGAAAAGATATGAGAACCTCCCATCAAGTGGCTAGCAAGATGTAAAATATGAAATGACTCGGAGGTCAGTGGTGCCATCTTATATGCATACAACCATGTTGTAAGGAGTAAAATGGTTGTCCACACAACAGCCACTATGTAGACTTGAGAGAAGAATCTATCAGGAACAGTGAATTTCTGCAATCCAAGGGTAAAACAAAGTAAGTTAGTTAGTCAGGTCAAATAGTATCAACAAGAAAAGATGCCTCTACAATCCCAAAGAGAAGAATATTATGAAAGAGAAAATGATAAAAGAGGAGTAATTGAACAGTTTCTATCCTAAACTTCTTAAAAATGGTGCTTAATGATAACTGCAACGTGCAGTTATATAAAGCACAATAGGAAAGGCACATTTTCATTCAAGTCAAATAACATTCAGGACTTGCATTGGAGGAAGGTTCAGTTGCATGAGATGCTTGTCAAAGCAGACTTGAAACCCCATGTGTATCCATTAACCTCGTGGTAAATTACAGTCAGCCTCAGCCCATTATGAGTAATTTTTAAAAAACTATAGTGGAACCGCGAAAGAAGCGGAACTACTCTTGATCACCTTTTAAACGAGAGTAAGGGTATACCAGCTTATTCATTTGCTAGGTAGTTGAACATTTTCAGTGCAAGAAAATGATGGTCTCATTCAACAGAAATATAAGAGTAAAATTCTACAACAATGATATTCATTTACAGAATTACCAAACCTTCACTCAAACCAGAAACATGAAAAGAGAAACATCAATCATCAAAATTTCTCAACTTGTCATAACGGCAGTTAACACTTTAACTGAACCCAACATAACTGCAGTAGTTAATTTCCTGAACCTCACATTAACTAAAAAAGAAAACTCATCATAGAACACACACAATTCAGACAATGCATAACTTCGCCTTCCTCTTTTCCAGATAAGAAATTATGAATTTAAACAAACAAAAAAAAAAAACATAGACAATGGCAAAGACAGAAGTTTTCTAATTAAAAAACTCACACAAGAACGTGGTTGCATGGTTTTCCCTCTCTTTGCAAACTTCGAAACAAGTTGATGGAATGAACTCAGCTTAGAACTGGCTATTGAAGCTATAACAATGGGCAGAGTAACTGCAATCCAAGCGGTTCTCAGCAATGTAACAAGACCAAGCTCCATGTTTTGCTAAAAACCCAGGACAAAAAAAATAAAGCTTTAAGAGATGAAACAAGAAAACGACATTGTCATCGATGAAGAGAAGTGAAACATGAATGGAAAAAGCGCGGCTGGGTAAAGCGTTTGAGACGTGAAGCGAAAGAGATTCAAGACGTGCTAGAGTGTGCCAAGGTTCCCGAGGGCCGTGGCAGGGTATGGCCCCCC
This sequence comes from Theobroma umbraticum, assembly GCF_002168275.2. Classification (NCBI taxonomy): domain Eukaryota; kingdom Viridiplantae; phylum Streptophyta; class Magnoliopsida; order Malvales; family Malvaceae; genus Theobroma; species Theobroma umbraticum. Next base: position 6,844,170 of record NW_018397261.1, read on the forward strand.
CCGCCGCCTACCGGATCTAAAACGCTACGTTTAGGACAAACTAGATTCCTCTTGCTTTAATTCTTTTTCTTCATTAAATGTGTATTAGTAAAAGGAGGGAAGAGTGAAAATAAAACGCGAAAACGACTACGTTTTAGTCCTTCAACTGGCTAGTGCTAGAACGCCGTCGTTTATGGCGGGAAGAGAAAAAACTATATATCAACACTTTCGACAATCATTTTATTTCGTCTCTGGCGATCGAACTCCTCTTTGGTTTCCGTTTTCAGACCGAAATTTCAGGCATCTTCGAATCATTGCTCCATTACTCAGTAAAAGAACAAAAAAAGTAAGTTTTTTTTTTAATCTTCCATTGTTTTTGTTGAAGATCTCCCAATTTCTTTGTCTATCTTTATGTGTCGAGCATTTTTTAGGTTTATGCTCAGTCTTTCATTTTTATCTACAAAAAGGAAGACTTTCGATGATGGTAAAAAACCCTAACTTTACTGAAAATTGGAACTCACCTGAGTCGAACATTTGCTTTTTTTTTTTCCTTTTTTTTTTAACATTTTCTCATTCACTTACCTCTTTATTTTGTTTATATCTACAGCTTATTAATTAGTCCAAGGATCGTTTTAGCTAAATATTTTAAGTTTTTTTTCGATATCATGCTTGCTAATCAACTCGGCTTAAGGAATGTGCTTAATTAGGGCTTGCTTACATACATGCATATATGTTGGACTCAAGTTTTTTATTTTAAAAAAAAAAAATTGTTGGATTTCTTTTGAAGTGTATGAAGCTGATCTGTTAATAGAAAGAAGAAAGAAAGATAAAGACAGAATCTTTCTTCTTTGTTTTTCGTTAAAATAAGTTTGGGAAACTAGGAAGTTGCGTTGTTCATTGCATGGGGATAGTAAATATTCGAGAAGATTTTTTTTAAAGTTTGTGTGCCTATCATTTGATTTAATCTGGAACTTAGGTTATGTGCTAAGAGAGATACCTCTGAAACTTAAAATGATTTGCTTCTGAATTAAATTTGAGTTCAAATTCGCATAGATTGTGTCAGGTTTTGCAGTTATAACTTTCATGAAGCTCATGGGATTTTTCAGTGCCTTTATTTAATATTTTTCCTTATTTGTGAACTAACCAACACAAGTGTTAGTAAGTAGTAGAAAGTTGCTTGACTGCATTCGTAGTGGATACCTTCTTACCATTTTTTGCAGCCTGGATGTTCATCAACCACTGGATGTCGTCGTGCCTTATTAGGCTGCTTGCCTTATTATTAACTACTTAGCATGCATTGAGTACTTTACGATGAAGATTCCATTGTCCCATTTATTACAAGTATTTTCTTAATAGGCTTAATTAGTTGTAACTCTTATATGCTTGAGGCTCCTGGGCTTGAGTGTTTGTTTTTGATCGGTAAGGTTAAGCATTCTTTTCCAAATATGCATACCCTTTACTTGGAGTTGCTGGTTTTTTTTTTTTTCTGAAGAGTGATGCCTCTACAATTTAAACTTCTAACTGAGCACCTGTTCTCAGTGTGGCTTTTTGCCTGATTTTCAAAGTATTTGGAGAAGAGTTGTTAATTGAACGAGGAAGATCTTAATATTGTATAAAATTGCTTTGGTATTAACTTTGATATATTGAAGATATTTAGTTATCAAAAAATTTATTCTATGTTCACTAATAAGTTTGTACTCTTGTCAGGGAGATACCTTATTTCACTGGGTGTTGGTGATATGACCATAAAACCGAAGTCTTACGTTTTCATTTTCCTTTTTTGGTTCTGGTCTTGTGGTTGTAACATGTACAGATTCTCTTTGACAGCTAAAAGTCTATACTTTCTGTCTGATTTTTGGTTATTTTCTTTGTTATTCGTCATAGTGGTTTATTTGTCCTTCTCTGAATTGCCGACTTTTGGAATAGTGGGTTGTTTAGTTTACTCTCTATTGCCATGTGGTTGCACATTTCTGGTGATCTAGTCTTTTGCTTACTAAGATTTGGAGGGGAATTCTCTATACCTCATTGCTAGTTGCTTTGCAAATTACTTGAAATTGAACCTTGGACTTTTCATTGTATAAACAGATAGCATGCTGTACATTCCTGAAACTCATTGACTTTTGTGTTCACATTAACGTTTGAGGAGTGGGTTGGCTTGTGAACAGATTTTAGTTCAATTAAAAAAGAGTTGGTATTAGATGGATGGTGCTGGACAACAAGAAAGTGGGAGATATAAGCTGGATTACTACAAAGGGGCACACACTCCGGTAAGAAGAAAGCTAACATCTCTCCACTGAACCATGTTGCTTTAGTCTTTATGTAATAGTTCAATAGTTGATTTAGCTAAGTAGGATGCAAATGATACATGCAGTGGAACATGATGCCACAACATCACATGAAGGAACAAAATAATGCCTTGGTCATGAATAAGAAAATCATGTCCATACTTGCTGAGAGGGATGCTGCTATTCGAGAACGGAACATTGCAATTTCTGAGAAGAAGGAAGCCCTGGCTGCTAGAGATGAGGCCCTCCAGCAGCGGGACAAAGCACTTGCTGAGCGGGATAGTGCTTTAATGGATAGAGATAATGCTTTAGCTGTGTTACAGTATCGTGAAAATGCCATGAACTTCCCTTTGGGTAGTGGTATTCAGCGTGGAGGAAAACGCATGCACCCCACATACCATTCAACTGATGTGGGTGAAACTCTCAACGGTGAAATGCATGTTACTGATGCCCTCCCAGTATCTACCATTGCTTGTGAAGAAGGCAAGTCTCGCCCTGTAAAGCGGACAAAGGAGAATAAAGCTGTTTCCTCAAAGTCAGCACGAAAGGTGAAGAAAGTGGCTGAGGATTTAAACAGGCAAGCTGGTACTGAGGTGAAGAAGTGTAAATCTGAGTGGAATGGTCAGGATATCGGGTTGAACATGGTCAACTTTGATGAAACAACAATGCCTGTGCCAGTTTGCTCCTGCACAGGAGTTCCCCGACAGTGCTACAAGTGGGGAAATGGTGGGTGGCAGTCGTCTTGTTGCACCACCACCATGTCATCATACCCATTACCACAGATGCCAAACAAGCGTCATGCCCGAGTGGGTGGCCGGAAGATGAGTGGTAGTGTCTTCACAAAGTTGCTTAGTCGGCTGGCTGCTGAAGGCCAAGATCTTTCAATACCATTGGATCTCAAGAACTACTGGGCTAGACATGGGACAAATCGTTATATCACCATCAAGTAGATTGTGGACAAACTTGGACATGGAGTATGTTTCTGCCTCAGAGCCTCTCATTCTGGTGCAGTCAACCACCAAGATTCGATGGAACTAGGATTGAATTGCATGAAAAGGTATGGAGCTTTTTGATAAAAGGATGTTTCCTTTGCTCCATTGATGTAGGTTTTTGTAATTCCTAAATTTTAATCTCTGGTTTACTGGAGTTTACTCATGTGGCAGTCTAGATGGCCGGAACAAAGTGGTTCTTTATTTTCAGTCAATTCTCATATTCCATTTGGTAATCTTTACAATCCTAATGCCCTTCAGCCATCCCATAAAGGATAATTTCATGCTTGCGTACAGACCCAGGAGCTCCATTATCATTTCTTTGGTGCATCATGGGTTGAATGGATTAACCTTTGGAAAATGCTTTAGATTATGAACACATTTGATGGGATTGCCACGCATTATAACAAATCTATTGTAAAGTCTCCTTGATGCCAATGCTAGGGTTATTGTGCTGGTTGACTTGAGAGCATTGGGACATGTTGATGCTGGTCTTTCGTTTATCAGGATAATGGTAGATGAATTAAACAAGGGGGTGCCTTTATGTTCGGCTTAAGAAGCATCAGATTTGACGAGGAGACAGCGGCGCTACTACCGAGACCAAACCGAAACTAAAATGTAACAAAACATGACTGCCGAAGAATGTTAGTCGAAATATAAGGAGCATATTTTATTTATAGTGTATAGTTTCTATTGAATAATTGATTCTTGGATTGGAAATAAATTACAAGCCAGCACATTGTTGCTAACGTTCACACACATGGATATTTTAGCAGTATCTTTTAATAATTTAATCTTATCATAATTGTATATAAAACAGCTATATTAATGTTATATGTTGATCACGGTACTCGTCATTGTTTTCAAAGTACTGAAATTTTGTTCCACGTTAGCATTAATTTGATCAATTATTTAAGAGTTATAGCATATATTGAAGTGGGACACAGCCTCAACCAATTGCCCGTGCGGACATTGACGGTATCACATGGCAGTCCAAAATTGCTGCAGCCTTCCAAGTCCGGAGTCGATGTGTTTCCATCAGTCGTGGGGCTTCTGGCAGATATCGATTTGGGTGGTTTTTCCCCCCTCTCGCCATCTTGCTTAGCCAATACACGACACTAACTAAGTTTAATTAGGATATAATTCTATATTTCCAACATGCTTAGAGATTACAAAATGGAGATTTGGAATGTCTGGTAATGCAAATATAAATCTTGCGATTAGCATCCAAGTGCTAGGAAACAAAAGAGCATTCAATCGATGCCGACAAAATATAAGCACATTGTTGGTACTGAGAGTCTTGCATTTGTGCGTCGGGAGATCAATGCTGACCCACAATTTTTTTAAGGGCCAAATCTCCCAAAGATTTGTTCCTTCCAAGTTCCAACACGAGAAAGTTTGTATCCACTTGTGGTAGGGTTCCGAACAAGAAGAGAAAAAAAAGTGAAAAAGAAAAAGAAAAACGACGTCGTTTATCAAACGGCGTTGTTGTCTTCCCAGTCCACATCCATGACAAAACGACCTCTCCCTATCACATTATTAATGGGTTTGCCTAATTTTTAAAGTGGGCCCAACCCAAGAAGTGGGCCGTAATTTCACTTTATTCGTTTTATGATTGACAACTGCTTAAAATTGGAGTGGATAAGCTTACCACACCGCTCCTTCTTCCTATACGCATCCAAAACGCTCCACGTGTCCCGAAAAAGAGATTGTCACGTATTTATTAACACGTGTCACTATCGCGATCCCCCTTTCAATAATTCGGTCAAACATGAAGATATCATCAACGTCGTAGTTTGTTCCACGTGGCAAACATGACGGATTTGTCGGGGAAGTATGGATCAGGGGACGCCGGTGTCAGTGTATAACATTTTTTAAGTTCAAAAAATGCTATTATCTTACAAATCGAGTTAAATAATTTAAATTTCCTAAATTGTAATTGGAAAAATTAATCAATAATTATGATTACTAAAATTATATATATAAATTAATGGCGAAATTTAAAAATTTCGTTTATTGGTATATAAAATAATAAATGTTTTTATTATAAAAGTGAACTTTTTTTTTGAAAGTTTATCATAAAAGTGAACTTAATTAATGCACTATGGTATGTGGAGCGCAATTGGACCCCCAATTTTTTGGACTTATGTCTTAATTATTGTGACTCATTATGACAATTTGGATTTTATGAATAGGGAAGGATGAAGATAGAAAATATGGGAAAAGTGTTGGATTTATTACTTTTTTTTGTCGTCAATAATTTTTCTTTTATCACATGTGAAGTTGTTTTCTATTTAATAGAAGTCAACTCGAGCTTGTTGTGAAATTGATAGAGAAAATAAAACTATCAACATTTGAATGAATATATATTTAATAGTAGTTTATATTTGTACATGTCACAATCATGTACATTGACTGTTAGGCCATATTGCATTACCCCCTAATTTAGTCATTAACCTTTTTTTTTTCAATTATGTCAAGGAGAATTTAGATTATTCGTGTTGTTAGCTATAAATATATATTTCTTTTTGGTATAATAATGAAGTAATTTATACAATATTTTACTCTCTCTCTCTCTCTCTCTCTTTTAATTTTGACTTAAAACTATACATTTTTTAAATGTACTATTAAAGATATTTTTAATAGTACTTTTTGTATTTTTTTAACAATATTTTTGTAAATTCGATTGCACTATATAGAATTTTAACAATATCATGAACAAGTTATAATTATAAAAAATGACATATACTAATAAAAATTACACTTGTGATATTGCTATTAAATGTGAAACAAATGATTAAAAGTATAAATAGTTGTAATTTTTTAAATTTAATTACATTAAAAAATGTTACTTAAAACGTATAATTAAAATAAAAATTTATTATAATGTTAGTGAAAATATATTTGTGTATGTAAGTTTTTAAGTTAGAGTAACATTTAATTGAGAGGACAAGGAAAAGATGAGAGTTTGGCTGATTGATTGCCATAATATTCGTTACAGTCACGAAACATTTATAATTTGGGAAAAGACTAAAATGAATTTCTAGAATATTTCAACTTACGAAACAAGCAATTCGATCCTCACCACCAATTTTTTTGTCAAAGGCAAGTAGGCTACTGAAGGGAAATCTACTAGACTTGTTTTCCACGCTTTGCTTTAAAGGTTAAAATTATATGCATTTCAAGCAACGGAACTCAAAAAATTAAAAAAGAAAACTCTAAATTTATTAATTTTAACGTTGATTTGTAATGATTTTTACTGCATTAATTTGTCGGTTATGTTTAATAATATTAAATTTGTATAAATTAATTAGTAAGAAAATAGCTTAAGTAATCTTAGTGTAACATCAAAAAATGGCCCAACCCATACTACTAATTCATGGGGCCACGTACAAAACCTCGGTTTGTAACATGTCATTTTCCTTACAAAAATCAATCTCGTTCCAAATTCCCCGGGCCGCGGGGGGGTGGTGTGGTTACAGCGAAACTACTGTCGTCTCGAACATCAACCATGTGCATGCTGCCCGAAAAACATAAAAGCTTTGAAGAAGAAATTCGATAATGCAAGCAAAATTGTTGGTCGGTTGGTTAGATTTCCTCCATTGAGAAACAAGTTCCTTGCAGCAAAGCTTGACGAGTGGCAAGAATTAAGGGAAACTACTTGCCATTCTAACATTGTTTGTGGGTTAATTTGGTTTCATCCCAACTTGAAGCTAGTTTGAGAATTTTTCTGTTGATTTTCTCATACATATTATGTAGTAATAATTATTTTATTTAATTTTATATATTTAAAAATTTTGAATAAGCGAAATTAACTGTATCGGTGAAATTTGTCACATACACACGGATTATGTGGTAATGCCATGGTTGGGCTTTTGGCAACATTGTATATTAAAATTTTGGACAAATGTACGAATGCAAGATCAGGAGTACTATGGGAAATTCCAAACAGCTTCTTAAATTTTGTCCATATAATTGAATAATAGAGGGACACTAAGATATTATGAGGGCCATTCCATTTTTTTTTTCTTTTTATAATTTTTTTAAAAATTTTTCTGAGCCAGTTTCAGTGTATCAAATTATGGGCATTGATCAGGGGTTGTGAGAAATTAATTTGTAAGAGAAAAAAAAAGAGTGCAAATGATGGATTATTTTGCTTAATCAAACGAAAAAGTAAGATATTCTCTTGGTCTCAACCGCATGGACGTGTCTGCTGGTAACCTAGAACCAGGATCAATGACATGATATATTAAACATTAAGATAAGGATTGCTATGGTGGGGTCTATTTCTTCTCTCTTTATGTCAGTCACAGGGTAAAAAGAAGAAGAAGGTGAAAGTTTGGTTGTAACTTTCTCTCATATAATTTGTTATCCTCTGTTTGGTGGGGACTTAGCATTAATTAAAACTGATTATATGTTTTCGAGTCAAAAAAAAAAAAGAAGGTTGTCCAATCAAGGAGAATTCTTTAATAATTATTAGAACCTAATAATTAAGCACGTAATTGATTACAATTTAGCGATAAAAAAATAATATTTTAAAATGTTTTTCAATTATTTTTAAAAAATAAAATAAAATTTTTATATTTTATTTTAAATTAAAATAAAATATTATAATTCACTATTAATTATATATTATTTTATTATTAACGTAACGTTGATATAAAATATGAAAATGTTATATAAATATAAAATTATATCACATTGATATAAAATATTAAAATAAATAATATTTTAATTCATAATATTTAATCAAACATTAATTATAAAAGTTTATAAACTCTAAACAAAAATATAAATGTTTGTTTAAATGTAATAAAAAATATAATTTTTTTTAAATAATTAAAAAACTTTTTTAAATATTATATAAAAATAATTTGAACCGATTGATATTATTGCATCTATAAATATACATTATTTATTTATAATATTATTAATTTTTAATTTGAATCATTTAACACATCTCAAACAAAAATTTTATATTAACTAATTAAATGTGCAAGTACAAAATTTGAAATGATAATGATGATGAGGATGAAACCTTTTTCCAGGGTTCATAATATTGTTGGGGATTGCTTCTAAGCACATGTAAATTGTAATGCAAGTTCATTGCATAACTTGAACTTATGCATTGAATTTAAACTATTCGACTGGTAAATATATTATTTGGCCAAGAATGCCAACAACATGCTTCTATATATGTTCAAAAGATGCCGAACCCATTGCAGAACGTGCATGCATCGCTTAATATATAAGTTCCTTGTTGCATTGGTCAAATGGAAATTAGGCAGCGCGATACAGCATTGAGCCTTCTTCTTCAAGTTAAAATAAGAAATCCCTTATCCATAAGACAAAACAAAAACGTGGGGTGAATTCTTTTATTGTTTGTGTCAAGTACGAGACAAAAATCGAAGAATAAATCTGTAATGAGGAAGGTAAGCTGCCATGCCCGACATTGAAGAAATCTCCATTATCAAGGAAAATTATTCATGAAGATAGAGCAAAAAATAAAAAATAAAAATCAAAGGTTCACGTAATATGTTCAAAAGAAGAAGAAAAAAAAAGAGAGGTTATTGTAATTGAGTTAGGTGAGTCACACAGATATAGTTGTAATGACTAGCATCAGAAAGGAAATTTAAAGGCAACTATGATATACATTTATGAAATAAATAGCAGTGTAATTGTCTTAATTAAAATGCAAAATGGTTATAATTAATACTCATAGTTTAATTATTTGATAAGATTGGTAGTGTTGTGGGCATTTAAAAAAAGGTTTTAAAAGAAAGAAGTTAGGAGAAATTCATTGCTAAATAAGCTGCGGAGACAAAGGTGTCAAATTGTCAAATTGAAGTCGGAATCAAATTGAAATGCAAATCCAAATGCAAATTCAAATGAAATTTATTTGCTTCCTTGCTTAATTTCACGCGTAGATTACGTGCATGTCATGAAATCCGTGTCCCCTCTCCCATAGAACCTAAAGAAAAAAAAAAGGGAAAACAAGAGAGAGAGAGAGTTTCATTTTTTTTTTTCCTAGAGAGAGAAAGCGTCCTTTTTGTCAAAGTTTCTAGAGCGAGAAAACCAAACCAAAAAAAACTTTTTCTTTTTCCTTTTTTTAAAAGAAAATATATAAAATATATTTTTGCATTTCTTTAATTTTTTTTGTCAACAGAGAAACGGAGAGAGAGAGAGAAAGCGCCTGCCGCTAAATTCGGCGGAGATTTTAGTGGTGGTGCCACCTTGCTAACTTGCACCTGCTCTGCTAAACTCGATATTGCTAAATTGCACCAGACGGCCATTTTTTTTTTTCATTTTTGGGTTTCTCTTGGTTTTTTGCTTCATTTGTTCCTATGCTTTGACCGTATAATTACAAGGTACTTAAAACACTAGTAATATATATCTATATATATATATATATTTTTGCTCTGTTATTCTTCTCAAGAATCTTTAACAGGTTTCTTTACTTGGCTTCCTTTCCTGTTATCTTGTTGTAAATTTTGCCGATTCTACTTTACTTTTCTGTTCCTACTGTCAAATTTGCTTGCTTTATCTCTCATTTTGCAGATTCTGGTGGGTTTGAATATGTTATATCGTTGCTGTTCTTGGTTTGAAGTGAGCTAGGTTAGGCTTTGAATCGGCCAGTTTTTTTTTTTGTTTTTTTCTGAGCCTTTTGTGGCAAAGGTGTAATCGTTTTTTTTGCATTATTATTGCTGGTAAGAAAAAATGGGTGATAGTGAAGAAGGTAACACTGATGTGATGCAAAGGATTCAATCTTCTTTTGGGACATCATCATCTTCAATTCCTAAACAACCTTTGTCAATGAACCATCTCGAAATACCTCAGTTGAATCCTAATCAAATCAGGGCTGCTAGACATTTCTCTCATTTTGGCCAAAACTTTAATGGTGGTGTTGGTGATGCTGCTAATAAAAGAGTCGGTATTCCTCCTTCACACCCTAACCAGATCCCGCCCATTTCGCCGTATTCACAGATCCCTGTGTCCCGCCAAATGAACCAGCAAATGGGTTCTCAGAGTTTTAGTCCGGGACCTACTCATTCCCGGTCTTTGTCACAGCCTTCTTCATTCTTTTCCCTTGATTCTTTGCCTCCCTTAAGCCCTTCACCGTTTCGTGATTCTTCGTCTGTGGTGGTTCCAGACCAAATTTGTACTGATGTGTCTATGGAAGACAGGGATGCAGCTTCGCATTCTTTGTTGCCACCCTCTCCTTTTTCTAGGGGGAATTCTCCACGGGTTGGAGAGAGTTTGCCCCCTCGAAAGTCCCATAGGCGGTCCAATAGTGATATTCCATTTGGATTTAATACGATAATGCAATCTTCACCACCTCTTATTCCGTTAAGGGGTTCCGGTGGTTTGGAACGATCAGTGTCTGGAAAGGAAAATTTGGGAGTGCCTAAGCCAGCTCAGTTGGTGAAGAAGGAAACTACTTGGGAGAGAGGTGCTGATGGAAATGCGGAAGGAATGGGTGAGAGAAAATCGGAAGGGGAAGTTGTGGATGATTTGTTTTCTGCTTATATGAATTTGGATAATATTGATGCGTTGAATTCTTCTGGCACTGATGATAAGAACAATGGTACTGAGAATCATGAAGATTTGGATAGCAGAGCAAGTGGAACAAAGACCAATGGAGGTGATAGCAGTGATAATGAGGCGGAAAGCAGTGTGAATGAAAGTGGGAACAGTGCACCGCGAGGTGGAATGAATTCAACTGACAAGAGGGAAGGGATCAAAAGGAGTGCAGGAGGAGATATTGCACCAACCGGTAGACACTATAGAAGTGTTTCCATGGATAGTTTTATGGGTAAGTTGAACTTTGGTGATGAGTCTCCAAAATTACCACCTTCACCTGGAACTCGTCCTGGACAACTGTCTCCTAGTAATTCAATTGATGGGAATTCAGCTGCCTTTAGTTTGGAGTTTGGAAATGGTGAGTTCAGTGGGGCTGAACTGAAGAAAATTATGGCAAATGAGAAACTTGCTGAGATTGCAATGTCTGACCCAAAACGTGCGAAGAGGTATCCTACTGTTCAAGTCTAATGATTTACTATACATAATCCCTTTTTGATCATACCAAATGATTCCATCTACATTCCACCTAACAAATTCGTTGGTCCTTTTAAGGATTCTTGCAAATCGTCAATCAGCTGCTCGTTCCAAAGAGCGGAAGATGCGGTATATTTCAGAGTTGGAGCACAAGGTTCAGACTCTGCAGACTGAAGCTACCACATTGTCTGCTCAGCTAACACTTTTACAGGTGAGGATTTAGAGCACAGAATGTTATAGCAGTATTTTGCTCCTTTCCTGTTTCTTATATCTCATCTTCAACTTAAAATATGCAGAGAGATTCTGTTGGGCTTACAAATCAGAACAATGAGTTGAAATTTCGCCTTCAAGCCATGGAGCAACAGGCACAACTTCGTGATGGTATAATCTGATTTTCATTTCATAAATTTTTTGCCTTTTTCCTTTGACAGAAGTATTGGATTTTTGAATTGTATGGGATGCTGTTATGGATGACTGATTGGATTTGTTTGGCAATTTAGCTCATTGATTAACATGCTTTAAATGAGTAGTTTTCCGATACTTGTCTTAGAATATCGCTATTTTAATGCATTTTTCTTCAAGTGATGGGAAAAATTTATAAAACCATTGACAAAGAAAGATGCATAATTTTATGTTTGTGCAATGTTGCGAACCTGTATTTAACCTCTAATTGTTACGCCATTACATTTTTTTAGGGTGCAAGTTTGTCCATTGCATTTTCATTGCCTTTCCAATCATCCTTGTGTTTTACTACATTAAGGTTAAATCTGAAAGTGCTATTTGGAAAGCTATAGCGATGTGTGATAGTGTGGTTTCACACCTATAATATGCTAAGATTTTAGCTGCTTCATATTGATGTAGCAATGTGGATAAGGTCACTTTTTGAATTGAAGTCATAAATTTGTAGTGTAATGACCATAGCTGGAAGCTTAAAATGCACCCAAAATAATATCATTGCATTGATTATGCAAAACAGTTATTGGATCAGTTTGCAAGCTTTTGAAAGATGGTCAAAATATCATTAATACTCCTTGTCCGATAAATTCAATGTATCATGTCTGTGCCTGCTGTTACAAAGTCTCATACATGGTATATGATCAAACCTGCTGAACTGTATGATAGCTTGTCTTGAAAGTGGAGGTAGTGGTCGGCATGTATGCCTTCCTAATTCGTCTTTTTTATAACTCATTTGATTTCTTGTTCCAAGGTGTCAATGCTAAAACTTCATCTTGTGAAATTTAAAGTTCAATAACTTGTCCCTTACTTTATTGTGTTGCATTTGGACAGCTCTAAATGAAGCATTAACTGCAGAGGTCCGGCGATTAAAGCTTGCTACTCAAGAGCTAGGTGGTGATTCTGACCCCTCCAAGGGCATGGTTTCCCAACAGCTTTCTGTTAACCACCAGATGTTCCAGCTACACCAGCAGCAGTCTTCCCAGCTTAACATTCCTCATCAGTTCCAGCAGCAGCAGCTGCCGCCACAGCCCCAACAGCAGAATGGGAACACAACTGCAAAAACTGAGTCGAATCAGTAGATCGTGACCTTCAGAAGAGTTGAAAAGTCACGATACCAGTCGAATCAGTAGCTTGTGAGTCTTGGAAGAGTCGAAAAGTTGTGATACCTATTTGTCTATGCTGTTATTCAGTAATTTCTTCATGCGCATTCATTCATTAGTTTTCCTTCTCCAACTTCAATGAATTTCATGGTTGTGGTAATTGCAGTTCAACCTGCGTCAGACATCTATCTCTGATCATGGGACGAAGTAATATACAGCTTAAATAATCATATCATTTACACTTATAGCTTTTATTTATTTATGGTAGATAATCATCTTATTGGAATGTAAACATTAAGTTGACATGATTTGTTGCCTTGATATTAGAAGAGTTGAACTTAACTCTTCAGTCTTTTGTGTCGTTTCGGGAAAGAGTTGGGTATTTCGTTTAACTGTTTGCTCATTGGCTTGCCCAGTTTGATCTATCAATGGATGTTAAATAACTCCCCTTACGAATATCACTTTGGTATATGTGTTTGTGCTTTGTAAGTTTTTATTTTTCACTTCTGACATGGGTTGCATAAAGATTTAAGGTTTCTACCTGTCAAATACTGGTTTCTAAGTTCAATACTGAACCAAATGAAGCAAACCAAGCTTGTGGACTGAGGAACATGAAGCTGGTGCTTCATGCATCCTTGTTTTGTTGTTTTGATATATCAAAAAGATGTAGGGAGATCGTAAATTTGAAGACACCTTAGAAAGTTGGCCTTGGAGACATCTGCTAATGATTCATTAGGCAGTAACTCGGGAAAAGAAGCAATTATCATGAACTCTTTTCTTCTCAAATCAAATAGAAACGAAAAATTGAATGGAATCTGGTTTTGATGAATGGAACTTGCTTGTGCTTGTTCGGCTAGGAGCTTATGGGGGGCTTTTCTAGGCCCGGCAAGATTTATGGCATGCATCCCAATCAAAGGGAAGAGCCATATTCTCAACGCCCACATCATCACGAGCTTCTTGGATCTATCTGGTTTATTAAGGCTAGAAATTTGAATTGTAGTTTACTGTCCCAAGATAAAGCGTCAGGATGGCCGAGTGGTCTAAGGCGCCAGACTCAAGTTCTGGTCCTCGAAAGAGGGCGTGGGTTCAAATCCCACTTCTGACAATACCTTTTTTTTCCTGCGAGCAATGCTAAGGACGTCGTTTGGATAATCCCTCACCGCATTGAAACAACGGCACTTTGTCTACGTCGTTTCGATTGCCTCCTTGAACAAAAATCCCACGTACCATAAACCCTAAGCAGTAGCCACTCCTCGTTACTGAGAACAAAGCTCACTTGCTGTAGTAGACAGGCAGCGAATCGAGTTCGTTTGCCGAGTGAACTGGCCAGCGATGGCCGAGTCGTCAATAGATATCAGTATGTTGACAAATTCGGAGATGGAAGGGGTCCCATCTTCACAGCCGCCAGCGAACTCAAACGGAACTACTCAACAAACACCGGAAGAACTGGTGGCGAGAGCCATTGCTCCAATAAAGCGAGAGTTTCTGCGACCGCCGCCACCCTCTAGAACCACCCAAAACGACGCCGCCTCTGACGCCGACTCCAACGCCAACGCCAAGCAATCTCAGTCTAGCTTAGTCAAGGAAAAGAAATCAAAACGACAACTCAAACGAGAGCGTCGTCAGGTCCCAAAATTTCCAACCTAATTTATTTTCTTATTCTACAAAACTGCATTTTTATTTGCCAGGCAGGAGAATATTTTGTTCTTTGTAGTTATATATAATATGTGATCATTAAAATTTTTTTGTTGGGTCTTCAGGAACAAAAATCTGCTTTAAATCTTTGTCCAGAGATAGCAAAGACTGGAGATGTTAATGCTTGTCCTTATAAAGATAAATGTCGTTTCAGCCATGACATACAAGCCTTTTTGGCGGAGGTATTTTAATACCCATTTCCTGAATTTAGAATTTTCTCAAATTCGGCTAATTGTTTTTTCTTTTTGGAGATTTAATAAGTAGATTTGGTTTTGTTGAATGTAGAAACCGGCTGATTTGGAGGGTGAATGCCCATTTGTAAGAGCAGATGCACCCTGCCCTTATGGTTTAGCGTGCAGGTTTGCGGGCACGCATAAGGATGGTGCTTCGGCTGCTAGTGCGAACGTGTTGAAGAAAAGCTCTGAGGTCAATGGACTAAGCAAAGATGTTCAGAAACTTTTGTGGAAAAACAAAATGCGCTTTACCAAAGCAGATGCTGTAATCAAATCTCTTGGACTTACGGTATGGTGAACCAACAGTTTTATAACTGATTGGCAATTCTCAATATTATCAATTATTATTGAACAGGCATTATTTGCTTTTATCTGTATTTATATGCATTTTGCATATATTTGGCTTAAAATTTCTAATGAACTCCTCGAAACGGCAACTTCCTAGGTAAATTAATGTATTTGGCATTTCCTCATCTTTGTATGTTTGGAGATTTTTACTTCAGGCATTTCCATCACATTGTATCATCATCATGATTTGTTGTTATCATCAATGCAATAATGCAGGGGCCCAACTGGAAAATAAAGAAGCTTGTAGATAAGGAGGAAGACAAAGTTGTTTCAAATGGTTCTCATGCTGTTGGTGAAACTGAGTGCAAACTGGTGGCCAATGATTCAGTTGACTGTTTGGAGTGCCCTCCAACATTTTCACCAGCAGATAATGTTGAGGAGGCATGTGCAACTGATGAGCTTAGACCCTCGAAGAAAGCAAAATCTGTAGTTGATGAAAAGTGTTGCTCTGATGAAGTGGAGAATGGTAGTCTTCTTGTGGAGTTTATTCTTTACTAATACTTAATTTTCCACACATTCATGAAGTCTATGACTAAATTATGTAATTCAACAGGTGCAACTGTTTTGGAGAAGGATGTTGAAAAAAACTCTACAGAAACTGAATCTGTTCATACAGCCGATGATGTACTTGCAGAACCTGATAGGAGCCTCAAGATACACCCTCGTGAAAAGAAGCTTATTGATTTCAGAGAAAGGCTGTATCTTGCTCCTCTAACCACTGTTGGGAATCTTCCTTTCCGTAGGGTTTGCAAAACATTAGGAGCAGATGTGACATGCGGTGAAATGGCAATGTGCACCAATCTTTTGCAGGTATGCATACCACTGCTGCTTACTGATTTGTGTAGCAGGGGCAAACTGATAGTTTATTCTTTCAATAATAGTTAGAATAATATGCTGTGATTTGCAGGTTCAGTACAGCCAGTGGAATAAATTTGAATAATGTTCTTTCTCAGCAAGGAATCCCAAATAAGAAATTAGTATTATGTCTTGACTTAATTATTAGAATATACATTTCGATTGGGAACTAATGTTAAATGGTTAAACTTCTCTTTCGGTGGTTCTTCTGGTGGCCGTTCTGCTTTTTTTTCTCTTTTATCATTATTATTATAAAAATGTATTCTATGCTTGATATGTGAGGTTCTCTATGACACTTCTTCTGTGGCAACAGGGTCAAGCTTCAGAATGGGCTCTGCTGAGGCGACATTCATCTGAGGATTTGTTTGGTGTCCAGATATGTGGAGCACATCCAGACACTGTTGCACGTACTGTTGAACTTATAGATAAGGAGTGTACAGTGGACTTCATTGACATTAATATGGGGTGCCCAATTGATATTGTTGTTAATAAGGGGGCTGGATCTTCTCTCCTGACAAAACCATTACGTATGAAAGGCATCATTGAAGCAGCCTCGGGCACTGTAGATAAGCCTATAACTGTTAAGGTACTTGGTGACATCTATATTATTTATTCATTTCAATGCATGCCTATTTCTTTTACGTGTGGGCTCAGTTGTTATTAATTTGTTGTTTATCTCATCTTTTTGTCAACCTTCTCTTATCAAGCTTGCTCCTCTTTCCCTCTTCTTTACATGCATGTGTTACAATCATCAGGCATTTTCAAGATATGTAATTATAGTTTTTGTTACACCAGGTGCGGACAGGTTATTTTGAAGGTAAAAACCGCGTCGATTCATTAATTGCAGATATTGGCATTTGGGGTGCTACTGCAGTAACTATACATGGCCGATCACGTCAGCAACGCTACAGTAAACTTGCTGATTGGGATTATATATACCAGTGTGTCCGGAAGGCCCCTAGTATGCTGCAAGTTTTGGGTAATGGGGATATTTTCTCATATTTAGACTGGAAAAATCACAGATCTAACTGCCCTGAGCTCTCAACATGTATGATTGCTCGAGGGGCACTAATTAAGGTGCTGTATTTAGATCTTAACTTGTTGAATCTCCTTGACATGATATCTGACAACATTAAATTATTTATCGTGCTTCTGAATTGTGCTTTAGAGAATTTTAGCCTGTTATAACAGCTAATGTGCATTGCAGCCTTGGTTATTTACTGAAATCAAGGAACAGAGGCACTGGGATATCAGCTCGGGGGAGAGGTTGAATATTCTGAAGGATTATGTGCGTTTTGGCCTCGAACATTGGGGATCTGACCGAAAAGGTATGCAGTATTACTTTACCAGGCATACAATATGCAGAACGAGGTTTATATAATTTAGTTTAAATTCCTTCGATTAGCTTTGTCATGAATCTATGACAACATTGTGCTGGTATTTTGCTATGGGAAACATTGTTCTTTCTCTCTGCTGTTATTGAGTTGATAACTCCAAGCATTTTTCTTTCTATTTTAGCCTAAGCTGCTTGATATTAACTTTATGTTTAATTAGTGTCAAACTACCTGTTCAAGTTTCAACATACTGATTGAAGTTGTGAAAGCATCCTGTAAAAATTTTATGATATCTTTCTAATAAGCTTAGAGATGTGAAATATGTTTTGTGTAAAAAGTTTGCAACCATTATTAGTACTCTATTTATACCTGCTAGCTATGAACATATACATTTTTATTGAATAACTATTATGGTGTAAAGTTGTCTGGAATTGACTGAATTTGCAGGAGTCGAAACAACTAGGCATTTCTTGTTGGAATGGCTTGGCTACACTTGTAGGTATATACCTGTTGGTCTTTTAGATGTTATCCCACAACGGCTGAACTGGCGTCCTCCCTCCTATTATGGACGTGATGACCTTGAGACATTAATGGCCTCTGATTCTGCAGCTGACTGGGTATGAAGCTGCTTCCCGTTACCTTGAATAACATCTTGCAGTAATGGTGCTACATGTAATCCTGACTAATTTCTTCTTCACTTGTGCTGTTGTGCAGGTTCGAATATCTGAAATGCTGCTTGGCAAGGTTCCAGATGGCTTCACATTTGCACCAAAGCACAAATCCAATGCTTATGATCGAGCAGAAAATGGCTAATTTTATGCCATATTTAATTACTGTATTAGTAATGAATCTAATAGTCCTCAGGTGCAAATGTTGTGTTTTTCCATTCCCGTGGCTGCAAGTATAGCTATTGCGAGTGAAGAAATTATTCAGGTGATATCTCATAGCCTCCAGGTGCGTGATGAAGTTGTTAGTTTAAACTGGCTTCTTATATGTGCTGCTAGCTTCTATGATTGAAGGAAGTGTGTTCATCTTGCTCCAAATTTTGTACCGTTTAACCTGTATAACATTAAAATATGTAATTGTAGGAGATACTATTGCTTACAATTTTTCATTTGAATGGTCAAAATAAAGTTGAGATATAGTTTTGAGTGATCTTTATGCATTCAGACATCTATGATTGATAACTTTGGCTTCTGAATCAAAGTTTGTCGCGGTAAAATATTCTGAAACATGTTAATGCGAATAAAGATACGAATACATGATGTCCCCGTTTGTGGCTGGAAGGATATTTATGCTTCACAAGAAACCTTCTTCACAGATATGAGGGTTCTCGGCTCTGGTTTTTTTGGTGGTCTTCTTTAGGATGGCTTAATGAAAGAATACTTATCATAATTCTTCGCGTCGGTCTGCAATAAATGTAATGTAATACTGCAACACATGGCCATTATTCCTATTGATAAGATTGGATTCGCCCTGCCAGGGTAGGTAGAGATGCTTTGCAGTTTGCAGCAGTCAGATGATAAGTTGGGTAATTTTTTGGACTTCCTAAACTCTTCTTGCACCGTGCGGCTTTCTCATTGCAAACCCTACTAACCCACAAATAGGTGCACACTGGAATAAACCATGAAGCATAAAGTTCCTTAACTAGGTGCTTGTTTCGTTTTCATTGCCAACCCCTCAACACCTATCAACACATACGACCATGATTACTGTTCTTGAGGATTAAGGAAATAGCCATAACTTAGACTGGTGATCGATCCATGGATAACACTTTTTTAAGGGTTTTCCTCTTCCCAATAAATTAATCTTTCTTTTCAAAGAAAAAAGCTCTGAATCGGATGTAACTTCCGAGCTTCAAAGGTCAGCAGAGCAACCCGGGCCCCGGCCTAATAAGTTGATTGAGCTGCCGGGAAAGGTGATTGATGCTGTGTTTGAGTCTTTGTGTTTCCCTAGAGATTTTCAGTAGTACTAGATAGCTCTGATTACGGTTTCTCTTTCCAAAGGTAATTTTTATCTGCTTTCACATTATCCTCACGAGAGTTCAAAAGCCCTTATTTCAGTACAATGTGTTGACATCAAATTGGGGTATTCCCACATCTCATTGACAACGCATTTGTTTATGAACCTCTCTGGGCCATTAGCATTTATTGCTCCTGACGAAATGAGTAACTTGCCACGGACATACCATGCCAATCACCTGCAAATTAGTTCGTCCGCATGTTGTAGCAGAATGTAAGGCAGATTTCATACATACAATTACCACGGTTTCTATTTGCTAGCCAGACGAAGCCTTAAAAGGCCTCAACACAAAAGTCCTTTGCAAGGGCTTCTAACTCATCAGACCAAAGCCACGGCGTTGCAAATTGATCAGATTCACAGCACAAAAATGAAAGCCGGTTACCTACACAAACAAAATGATTAACCATCCAATTATATTCTCTTCATCTAAAATCAGAAAGAACTACTCTTAGTATGGGCAGATTGTAAAGTTAGCAATACACTCACCATTTCCATTGCCAGCATGCAATATTAACATAAAATAGTTGAAAATGCCGCAAAATTCCATCACTACTTACCATATTAACATACTACAAAGATAGGATAGATATAGTCATCAGTCATCATCCACCCCACCTAACCTTGACATCATCTGAATCATTAAATAAAGCGGAAACCTTGCAAAGTGTAAGGATGGGATATGCATTGAGATCCCACTTATTACTGCATACCTTCCTCTTCCGGGATAAACCATATCGTCGACAGAAGGATATTACCATAACTTCAATAGAATGGAACTTGACTAAAGAAAGCTTAAGCAAACAGAAACATTTCTATTAATAGCTATCCACTTACTCTACAGGCCAAACCACAACGAACAACTGAAAACTGTAACTAAAAGCTCAGCCAGTATAATTTCAGAAAAAAGCACACCGGTTATTTATTTATTCTCCTAGATTCAAACAAGCACACTGCATATGGTTCAATATTTTGGAGAACAAATTAGCATATTTGATACAACCATTATTTACAAATCTGCAAAAGGAAATCAGATAAGATATCACAAATCTATCCTGCCTTTCCATTTAAGAAAGCAATAGATCAGCTTAGGATGTATAAACCCAGGTTATGCATGCAGCAAATCAGTTCCAGTTAGTTATCTAAACACAGAAGCCAACCTTTTCACATAAAACACCTAACCTAACCTCAGATTCTTACAGTTGGCACAGCTGACAAACACATAAATTCATGACGTCTTGCGTTTGATAATGCCAAGAATTAACCATTCACACAGGGCGGTATACCATAGAAAAAAGGTTATTTGAATTTCAAACCAGTTAGCATGATGCATGAAGCAATAAAACTGGAAATATTAATGCACATCTCAAGGATCCAGAAAGCATAAATTTGAGTACCTGCTAAGAACTTCCACAAACAGAACCCAATAAATAGATGCGTTAAAGGAAAGTGAAGAATTTACCAACATCTATAGAATGCCACAATCGACAAAATTCTCCATTCCATCTTTAAACATACTTGACTCTCATTAACAACAGAAGCTCACAGCTCAAGGTACAATAAAAAGAAAATTTCAGTTGTTTAAGAATTTTCATTAGTCTCTCTAGACAACAATACAGCTTTCGAAAGACTTCTTTCCAACCTTCAACTATGCCAGAGAATATGAATTATTATCTTGCACATAGGCAGTGGAGTTCAAAAAGCCCACAAGGGTTCATTTATTGTCATGTGTCCATTTAGCTTCATATGATAACTTAATAATTCAATGGGTGTCCACCTTATTCATAGTTAAATAGAAATTTTGGAATCAACTTGTAGACTTTTAAACTCAACTGCCAATGCATAGTATAATAATCCCAGAATATATTCCAAGAAAGAAGCGGGCTGCTAGAATTTTTGCCAGAGAAAAAAAAAGAAAGAAACTGTCAATACAATAGCTCCGATATAACAAAATCCCTGTATAAAGGACAACGATCAAAAGTTCATCTAATTGCCCATTGTCTATCAGCAAAGAAAATAAACCCATCTATGAATGAGATTAGTTTGCAGAAGAAACCATGGGACAAAATTGTATAATCTTTAGATTGTAGAACCCTAGCTCGTTCAAGGAAGCAAATAAAGACTGTGTTCAGATCACCCAAGATATAGATCACTCACCACACAGATGCTTGAAACAGCTAAATCTTGCTCTGTTGATACAGGGGATCAATTTCTTTCTCAATGTTAAAATTTCGTGGACCTTTGACCCAACCTCCATCAATGGAATCAATAGGTCCATTCAACCCATCATCCAAGAAATCACCAACCCGCTTCACTTTAACCTCCCTTGGCATAACAGGGTACTTCCCTGAAAAGCAGGCATAGCAAAAATTTGGAGAATCACTACCCAACATCTTTTTCAGGCTATCAAATGGCAGAAAAGCAAGTGAATCACATCCAATAAACTCTCTAATCTCCTCCACGCTCATCCTATTAGATATCAACTCCTCAGAGCTGGGTGTGTCCACTCCATAATAACAAGACCCAATAATTGGTGGGCTTGCAATCCTCATGTGAACCTCCTTGGCCCCTGCCTCCTTAATCAACCTAACAATTTTTGAAGATGTGGTTCCTCTCACAATTGAGTCATCCACGACCACAACCCTCTTTCCTTCCAATACACCACGAACCGGTGAAAGCTTAAGCTTCACACCAAAGTCCCTAATCTTCTGGGAAGGCTCAATAAAAGTTCTCCCAACATAGTGAGACCTGATCAGCCCTTGCTGAAATGCCACCCCTGCTTTGGCTGCATAACCAAGTGCAGCCACCACCCCCGAATCTGGCACTGCAATCACAACATCGCAGTCAACAGGAGCCTCAGTAGCAAGTATTTCCCCAAAAATATGTCGTGACTCATAAACAGACTTTCCAAAAACAACAGAATTAGGCAGAGCAAAATAGATATGCTCAAAAATACATTGTTTTGGTTCAGGGTGGGACATCAAGCACAGTGATTGAACCCCATCCTTTTTATCCACCACCAAAACTTCACCAGGATACACCTCTCTCTCATATGTTGCCTCAATCAAATCAAGGGCACAAGTCTCAGAGGCAAACACCACAGCACCATTACTCCTCCTCCCCATTACCAAAGGCCTAAACCCAAAGGGGTCACGCACTGCAACAAGCTTATCCTCAGTCGCAAACACCATGGAGTAAGCCCCTTCAAGCTTCTCACAAGCATCAACAATCCTCAAAAAGAAAGGCCTAGCCTTTGAAATAGCAATCAAATGAAGCACAACCTCAGTATCAGAACTAGTATTAAAAATTGAACCATCATCTTCAAGCATCGCTCTCAAAGCTCTATAGTTTACTAAGTTTCCATTGTGCGCAACCCCAACAGACCCAAACCTGTAGCCAGCGACAAAAGGCTGCACATTTTTTAGCATAGAAGAACCAGCAGTTGAATATCTAACATGTCCAATAGCCATTTCACCAGGTAATTGATCAAGCTTAGACTCATTAAAAACTTCAGATACTAAACCAACCCCAGTAACTGATTGAAGAATATTGTTATTCACTGCTACAATACCTGCACCTTCTTGTCCACGATGCTGAAGCGCGTGGAGAGCCAAATAACAGAGACGTGAGGCTTCAGGGTCACCAAAGATACCCACAACACCACACTCTTCTCGTGGCTTATCATCATCATCATCACTAAAAGAAGAGACAAAACCATCTTCTGGGTCACTTTTGTTTGTTGAGAAGAAGTCAGAGATGGGATTTTTAGAGGAGACGGTAAACTGAGGTTTCTGGGTATGGAGGACAGTTTTGTGAGGGAAAGAAGGTTTTGGCAGGGTTTTTTGAAAGAGTGAAAAGGAGGCCTTTTGAGGCGGGTTCAGAGAAAAAGAAGAGTTTTTAGAGATGGGTTTTGAGAGAGTTGATGAAGAGGACAAAGAAGAGAGATTGGCGGTGGTTGCCATGGATGGCTTCTGTTCCGTTTAGGAGCTTTGCCCTGGAAAGAGAGGGAGAAGTAACAGAGTTTAGGAGGCAGATAGTTTTAAAAGTAGACGCCCTCTTTCTAGGTTTTTGGACTTCAGGAGAATCAAAGGGGCCCTTGATTTTGTGACCCGAGACTGAGGTGGCTCTGTCACCACGAGATTCTCCTTTGATTTATTTACTTATGAGAATTTTGCTTTTATCTATTACAACTTACATACCCCTCTTCCTACTATCATTTAGGGAGAAAAATCTCATACCTTTTTAATCACAAATATCTGATTTTTACTCATATTAGATTCATAACAAATCATATAAATGTATTATCGAATTTTTATTTTTCACATTCCATGTATAAGAGATAATAATTTTACTTTTTTTAAAATATCAAATTCTAGTGATATTTTTTCAAAAAGAAAATTAAACATTAAAAATTAAATCAAGCTCAATTTAACTTTTCATAATTCGGTGACTATAAATTTAAACACTTTATTCCAAAGTTAACAACGAATTATTAATGAAACATCATAATGCTATGAATTTAATACTCCTTTGTTTTGCTCATTCCAAAATTAATATTATTCAAATTTTAACCCTATTCTCTTTTTGTCAAAGAATTTATACATATTAGAAAAAGATACATGGAATTTTTATTGAGTTATATGTTTGGGTGTTTAAAATTTAAAACTTAAGACTTTCTTTTATGAATATGATTATGAGACTAATATAAGCATATATTGCAATTTGTCCTTTTTAGGCTTTAGGAATTTTATTTTTTTAAAAATTGAAGAAAAAATATCTAAACTTACTTTTTAGATACTAAATTATGCATTAAACAATAAATTAAATGTTAAGAGTTCTAGATACTCTATTTATCTCCTAAATGTGATTTTTATTCAACTTTTTAATATTTTATGGTCAACCCAAATTTAAGGAGTGGGGCACCGAGTAGCTCAGGGGGGCAGTCGGTCCGCCCTTAACGTGTAGTAAGGAAGGGTCTATCCTAGGAAAAGTGCTTCGTGTAGGACACACCGCTTGGAGCAAGTAGCCTTAACACGCGAACGAGATTTGGACTCTTTTCCCTACTGAGCAAGGCCGAGCTGAATTCAGATTCCAGCTTTTATTGCATTTCCATTTTTGGGGAGATTTCGTTGCTTGGAAACGTAGACGTTTTGGTAAAATGATTAATGGGGAAATGGTTTGCAAGGAAACCTTTGTACAATAAAGGAAATATGGAAAGAATCTGGCTAAGTATGGGATTTGGGTTTAGTGTAAGGGAATGAAAGCCAACCCACCACACAAAATTGGCATTCCCGCAACCGATTTCCTTTCGTTTGTACGTAAATTGTGTGGATTGATTTCCCTGTCTTTCCTTTCCCTTCTCTCCCATGCAGTTCTATGAACATGATGGGTGGGAGGGACATAGTAGAAAACAATCCACATCCAAAGAAGGATCAAACCAAAACGACTCTTTTGTCTTTGAAAGCGAGTTTTGAGTTCCCGCTGACCCAACACTTAGGTGGCGTTTGGTATCAGGGATGTAAGCAATATTCTTGTAATGTGGCTTATTAAATTACATTGCAGTGTTTGTTTTGTAACATATCACTGCAATGTAAGATTGCAATGCAATTACATTGCAGTCAATGGATGTAATGTGATTGCAGTCCAAAACCAATGCAATCACATTACATTTCACTCTGCAATGTTCTTAAAGACAATTTTACCCTTCAACTTTATTATCTTATTAAAAATATTTTATAATATTATAATTAAAATAAATATATATATAAGAATAAAAATTAAAATAAAATAAAATATAAAAATTAATATTTATATATAATGATAAAACAAATTAAAATAAAATATATAATATAAAAATATATTAAAAATGAAAATAAAATATATAAAATTATAATAATAATAAAAATAAAATATATGACATTAAAAATATATTTAAATAATGATATTATATAAAATTAATAATAAAATATAAATATATTAAAAATAAAATATAAAATATTATAATAATAATAAAATAAAATATATGACATTAAAAATATATTTAAGAAATGATATTATATAAAAATTAATAATAAAAATATAAATATATTAAAAATAAAATATAAAATATTAGAATAATAAATAAAAATAAAATCTATGATATTAAAAATATATTTAAGAAATGATATTATATAAAAATTAATAATAAAATATAAATATATTAAAAATAAAATATAAAATATTAATATAATATAATAATAAATATATGATATTAAAAATATATTTAAGAAATGATATTATTACAAATTAATAATAAAAATATAAATATATTAAAATTATATTTTAATAATTAGGGTAATTTTGACAATTAGCATTACATTCCCACTAAAGTACTTGTAAACCAAACACTGCAATGTTATCTTCCCTGCATTTTAATCATTATTTTACTTACATACTAAACACTGTAATGTTATTTTCCCTGTAATCACATTGCTTACAATCACATTACTTGCAATTACATTACCTGTAATCACATTGCATTGTAATGTACCAAACGCCACCTAATGGCTAAAGAATGTACGGACTTGGGGACGAGTGGATATACCCACCATCTCTCTTTCTTAAATTAAACCCATATCCTTCCATTCTAACTTAATTAGGTTGTAAGAGGGAGTGCTAATGTCTCTCTCTCTCTCTCTCTCTCTATATATATATATATTTCTTTGTTTTTCCCTCATTTTTGTTCTTTTTTCTATCTATGTAATACTAAACAAAAAGAAAAACGAATGATAATTATTAATGATTAGTCCGAACTTAAATTAAACTACTTCAACGAGATTGTTATATATATATATATTGACATTGTCGTTCATAATTAATTACTATATTAAAGATAGACTATACGTGCTTCGTTTAGTAATTAATATTCTCTATTAAAAAGTTTGAAGTTTGAGATTCGGATTCATAAAGTACACATTGCAGTTGAAGAAGCCGGTCCGGAATACACATTTCCTTTTTGGTAACATTTTTGTACATATTCTTAGGAAACATCAGATTCAAAACCATATTATAAAAAAAAAAAGGAACTTAGGGGAAATTATAAATTGAGTTCTATATTGGGCGGATGAAGTTTACTGGTTGAGTGTATTTTTGAATTTCTTTTAGTCCAAAAACATTGGGTTGAAGGTTGTGAGGGCCAAGCCCACCAAACCAATATTAGCCCATGAACAATGTAGGTTAACTATTTCAAAAGGCCCATTTTCCATTTCGGGCTAAGATGAACCAGCTAAACGTGGTCGTTTCCGAGATCAGCTCCACGAAAAATAAAGTAGGCACAACCGCACCCAGTTAAAACCCGGAGAGTGCACAATATTGTAGTCGTCAGACTCAGAGCCCCAATAAAATTACTAGGGCAAGGGCTTTTTTCTCAGTGCAGACTCTTTCTTCTGAACCTCCGTCGCCCAAATTCAGCAAAACAAAAAAGGCAAAGCGATGGCGCCGCCTCCTGGACCTTACTCCGGCACCAGCACGCTTGCTCTCGTAATTTTCTTTCCCTCTTTTTTTTTTTTTCTGGGTTCCCTAATCGGCACTGCGAAAAGAAGAGAAATAAATATAGATGGATCTTATTTTGCTTCTTCCCTAAGAAAATCATCTGAATTTTTTGTTTTTGGTTTAATTGGGTAATTATCGTTTGTGATATAGGTGGCTCGTGCATCTGCTTTCTCTTTTGGGCTCGTTTATGGAAGCATGAAGCTCAAGTACCTCAAGGTACTTCCGTTATTGCTCTTATTTCAGATTTACTGCTTTCAATTTCCTTTTCTTTTTGTTCGATTGTAATTTAAGAATGTGTTTGGAATTCAGGCCCTGTTATTGCAATTGGATATACGTTTGATCGAAAATGTTAAATATTGAGGGAAAAGGGTGCTAGTCATGTTAGCTGCTAAGAGGCATTGTTGTGTTGTTTTCGTTTTGATATGTTTTATTTGTATTTATTTTTTGAGGTTTCAATAAGGATGGTCGTCTCATGTATTGTTATGATCAGATTATTAGGATCAGATGGTTTAGTTGATATGATCTTGAATATGTTTTTGGGCTATGCACCTTTCTTACATAAGGAGGAAGTTTCTTCTATCAGCACATTTACAAGCATGTGTTGGTTGGTATAAATAATGTGAGAGTATTTCGGAAAACATCATAGATGTCAGATGCCCCATAAAGTATTTTGGAAATATAACTTGAAGAATTTACATGATGACATTTTGGCATCTAATGTTTTGATCTAGGAAGTGTGATCAGACCACTTGCTTTACGTGCTAATGCATTTTCATAGATGCATGGGATGCCATATGTGGTTTGGAAATTTCAGTTTAAAGTATAGGTAGACAGGTGTTGGCTTGTGCTAAATATCTATGCAGTCATTCAATTAAGAGTATGAGAGATTGTTGAAATCTGTAGTTGTGATCTAGATTTGAGCTGCTATTGTTCTGAGGTGATAGTAATATGCTTCATCAATGGTGGCTTTCTGTGTTTTTCTTTGAAATACTTTGAGAAGGATATTCTGCCTTTGTTTTAGAGATGAGTGAAGACAACTGTCGAAAACAAATGCTTACATATTGCTTTTTATTTTTGCTATCAGGCAAAGGCAAAGTCTCAAAAGAAAGCTGAAGCAAAGGCTCACCACTAAAGCAGAGGGGTTTTGTTCATAGTTGCATGCATGAGTTGAGTTTGGTGTAGGAATAATGCATATCAATGGAATTGTACCAGTTTTTCATTTTGGCCTGCAGCATTTGTGGACCATGACTTACCTGTCCCTAAAATTTTTTAGAGAGTTATCCACTTGGTCCTTCAAGTATTATTTTTTCAGTTGGCAATGGTTACACTATGGATGTTTAGTTTCTGTTCTGTAATTCGCAATGGCCAACCTGTTGGATGATCATACGCTCCCTGGTTCAAAATAATAATTCTGTCACTTTTTGGCTCCCAAAATCTGGTGCATTTTTTAAAATCTTGTGCACCATTAGTTCTTTCCTGAATCGTGGCAACCAAAGTATTCAAGGTTTCAACTTTTCTTTTACGTTAATCAACTGTTATCTGTATTTTTCTTTGTTCTTTCTGGGGTATAAAGCATTTATTATTTTGTGAGATAGGCAAATGTTCTATGGTGCTACACTGGTTTTTGTTTAGGGAATGAACTAAATGCTGCTCTCAACTTATATTGTTAGCAGGCATTGAAACAGCATCTTTGCTAAAATAGTCTAATCGTTTCAATAAGGTTTGCACTTTGCACCCACAAGTTCCTATTACACCATTGGCTTAAATGTTAAATGCTACGTTTCTCCCACCATTCTTGTGCCGTGTAAAGCTGGTTTCAAAGAACTGATAGGCTCTTTTATAACCTTGTATGAAATCAGGTTTCAAATATTGATGGGAGGTTTTACAGAGTACAGTACACAATCAAGTGTACCTTTCCATGCCAGGTTTAAGACAGCTGGGGCGATATTAAACTCAAACAAACCACAACTCTTGCATACTGGACCTGCGACCCGATTTCTCACGTTGGGCATCTGCACTAGAAAGTGTTTCAAGTAAAATCTGTACTCTATAGGTTGATGCAACCATAACTTATGCTAATACCCTGCTCCTGATTAAAGAGTTAGGCAATGATCCTGAGGCAGAAAATTATTTACATGATTACTTGGTGGACAATGATCGTGGTTGAATGTCTTAACATCTGGAATCCTCCAACCTAGACTAGCATTTAGAGTTAACAAATTGATCATTACATTATGTATATATCACACAAGAACGAAAAAGTGAAAGCAAGGCAAAATTTTGGATAGATTCATGTAGAATGACATGGATGGAAAGATGCTTCAGATAATGGCAGCGGCATCAAATGAGAAGACTTGTTGCTGTCAACACATTAACGAATGCTTCAATAAGTACTCTTTCATAAACTAACGGTAAAGTATTCATGCAAAATGGAAATAGATGTCCTAGCTATATGCTGTTGAATGGAAAGTATCAAACAATCTCATTGTACATGCGGCTGTTTAGAGATGAGTCTAATCAACTTATTGATGTCTTTCCTAAACCATCAAGAAACCTCAGAAACCAAATATGTTGTAGACCTAAAACTATCAATCTCCATATCAATGGAATGAGGTTTTCAAAATCCTATTATGACCCACCATTTCTCAAGTATAAGCACTATAAAGTTTCTGAGTTTCCACGCAACAAGGATGAGGTTATCAAAATCCTATTATGACCTACCAGTTTTAACCAAAATGAGGTGAATTGTTATGGACCTTCCAGTCATAATTTTTTTTTTCAAATTATATACCCTCTCACTTAGTTATTAAAAATCAAGAGAGCTTGCGTTCAAGCAAGAAATTAGCCTCAAGCACCATTGCGCAAAACTAAATCCACAAGGAGAAACAAACCTGTAAAATTGTTACAACAACAACTTCATTCTGCCCTCAGGAAATGCTGAGTAACTGAGAAGGCAATTACTTTACGTAAATAATATCTCCTTCATCAGGGTCATCACCCTCGCAATCTCTGTCATCTTGAGGTGAATCAGATGATTCAAATTCTTCTTCATCTTCATCTGTTGCAATCTTTTTCTCAGCCTTTATTTTATCTAATATTGCAATCACCTGAAACAGGAGAGTGAATCAGAATCAGCTGACGATGTAAATATGCTGATGCAATTATCCACACTTTACTGGAACAAACAAGGAGAATTACCATCACTAAAAACATAGATTTCAAGTACTTACCCTGCTTCCTCTCTCCTGAGATTCATCTTCAATAAAGCGTATCTCAGGAGTAAGCCGCAACTTCATACGCTTCCCCAGCTCACTTCTAACGTATTTAGCTTTTGACTTCAACCCGGCAAGTGCAATCTCCTTCCCTCTCTCATCACCAAAAACAGACACATATACTTTAACA
Source organism: Theobroma umbraticum (assembly GCF_002168275.2). Lineage (NCBI taxonomy): Eukaryota > Viridiplantae > Streptophyta > Magnoliopsida > Malvales > Malvaceae > Theobroma > Theobroma umbraticum. Next base: position 6,874,450 of record NW_018397261.1, read on the forward strand.
ACCTACTATCATGGACAAAAAAGTGTGAACTACTTGGTTACATACTTTTTAAAAAAAAAATAAATCAAACATCAGAACACTGCAATGTTATAATATAAATTAGGTGCCCTTGGAAATGGAGACTTCCTGGTCATCAGTTTGGACATAATAATTTCCTTGCACGCCCTATGTGTTCCCACTTTCCATCATGCCAAAGACAATCGGCCGTACAAAATTCAAGCAAAGCGTAGTCACTTATGACCCAAAGTTTTTATTACTTTTCCTTTCAACCCCAAGTCCCCTAATGCCAACCATACACAAATTCAGAAAATTAAAGAGACATATCATTCACCTGAACAAAAATTACACTACATAGTTCAACTTCTTCCCCTCCTCATATTTAGCAACAAAAAGGATTAATTTTCAGAACCTCACACTTAACCATAAAATAAAACAAAACTTTTCTACTTCATTAGCTCACATTTCCATCACACTTGTCAAATCACAAGCTGCTACAAGAAGAACCCAGAAAACAGAAGTAGCAGAGTTCACTGTAAATGTAAGTATTTATATATATATGTACATATGGGTACCTGTAAATCAGTTGAAACTTCAACATCGCTTATGGTAGTAAGAGAAGAGAGGTAACGGTCGGCTCCCAAGGCGGCTTCAGGCAAGATAGCGTATTGCAACACTTTGTCTGTTAAGAGCATGTCGGAAAGCTCCCTCCTTATCTGTTTCGCTACCATTTTAACTCTCCTTGGATTGGCCATGCACTTTATGGTTGCGCCTGTTGTGGGGTTGGTGCGTAGGTGAATATGGGCCGTTGGTTTTGGGGTGGGGAAAGAACATGGTTTGAGATGGACGGTTGTGATCGGGAGGTGGTGGTGGAGGAGTACGTGGGGCATTGCTACAGGGGACTGCTGTGGTCTTCCTCTTCTGGTTCTTGCGAGAGCGTCCGAGATTGGGAGGAGAGGAAATCGAAAATCGAAGAGGAAGAGAGAAATATCCTTTTCTATAAATATGAGGGGTGCTTTGGTCATTCCAGACGAATTCTGAAATGTTAGCATATAAGAAAACCGAAAAGGGGTGTCGCTGAACAATTGAAGGGGAAATTTTGAGACTGCAATGAGAAAGCAAGGGAAATCCCGTGGAAACGTTAATTACGTAAACGACGGGGTTTTCTTTTCTTCGGTCATTGCTATGCTCTGACTGAATTGCCCATGAAATTGCGAGCGTCATTTGTCCAAAACACCCTTCCAGCTCAAAAATCTCAAAACTTAGGCCTTTTCGAAAGCTTCCCCTGGAAACCGAAGTTGGAGTCTTTGAGACGAGATGATCTCGTGACCCTCTAACCCAAATCCATCAATCCGACACCCAAAATATTGATTTTCACCCCGAATTCGCGATTCAAATTCAGCCATGGAGGAGCCGGAGAGAACCATGGTTGACGTAAGAGAAGAGCTCATGGTTTCACCAACAGGCCAAAACCAAAACCCTTGTTCAAGAACAGCCCATTTTCTCAAACCCATTTTCAGTTCCCTCGAAAACCCACTTCCCAAGCTTCCTTCACAATGTCTTTCCTCTCTGGAAGAGTCCTCTCTTGAATCCAAAAATCTGCCTTTGAGTATCAGTTTTCACGGGTGGAGATGCAGGGCAAAGAATTGGTCCACATGGATTGAAAAGATGGCTGCTTTACATGAATCAACTTGGAAGAAAGCGGGTATCTTTGAAGCCATCATGAATTCAACTTATCAAATCAAGAGAAACAATGATTTGATTTTTGGTTTAGCTGAGAAATGGTGCTGTGAGACCAAAAGTTTCATCTTTTCTTGGGGTGAAGTAAGTGTTACACTTGAAGATATCATGATTCTAGGGGGTTTCTCTGTTCTGGGTTCCCCTGTTTTAACCCCACTCGAAACTGAAGAATTGAAGGAAGTAGAGGAGAGTTTAAAAAGTGCAAGAATTGAAATTGTGAGAAGCAAAGCTAAAAAGGCTTGCCCTCGTTTATGGATGCAGAAATTCATGGACACTGGCAGTGAATTTGAGCATGAAGCGTTTCTTGCCTTTTGGCTTTCAAGGTATGTTTTTACCAATGCACATGAAACAATTAGGGAACATGTTTTCTCTATTGCCATTCATTTAGCTAGAGGGACAAGACTTGCGTTAGCACCTGCCGTACTTGCTAGTATCTATAGAGATTTGTGTTTGTTAAAAGATGCAATTACTGCTTCAACTAAATTGGGGAAAGAAGAGGTGTTTACGCTTACCCTTTGGTCACCATTTCAACTAGTTCAGGTCTGGGCTTGGGAAAGATTCGCAGAGCTAAGACCAAAGCCAAATTCAATAGCAAAGGGTGAGCCAAGGTTGGTTCAATGGCATGATGTTAGTTGCAAGGTTGAGAACGTGAGGTTAGCTCTAGAGTCAGCTAGTGGAAGTTTTGAATGGCGTCCTTATGCCATGCAGATTGATAACTGGAAACAACCTAAGTTTTATAGAGAGAATGAAGTTTGTATATCGATCACTGCACGTCTCGACAAAGAATTAGAGTCCTTTGCTCGATGCTTGAAGGCGAGTGAGCTCGTGGGACTTGACTGTGTAGAACAGTACCTTCCGCATCGAGTTGCAATGCAATTTGGAATAGACCAAGATATTCCAGATAGTGTTCCTCGATCAGATGAGACTCCTGAAATTGCCTGGCTCAATTACTGTGAATCACTCAGTGGTGTGAAATTATACATTCCATCTCGGCTCTATAAAGCTGGTGTTACCACCCAATACTTGAATTGGTGGAAGCAGTCAGTGTTGGAGAGTAAGGTCAAAGCTAAGGGCTTGAAGAAATCAGCAAAGAATGCGAAAGGAAAGAAACATGGAAAAAGTGCCTCTGGTTGCCCTGGCTTTCATCAGAAAATAGAGAGTTTCCATGGGAAGACAGAAGCTAGTGACCCATCTGTTTCCCCTAATTGCTCTATGAAGAGCTCAAAGAAACAAGGAGATAGTGTCAAAAGGAATAATAATGGTAGTGGTTCCCATTCTTGTTTTCCTCTTAAGAAATCAAAGAGTGTATCCCAGATTTTGGAAGAAAAGCAGGTAGACAACAATGATGCTACTTCTTCTGGTTCTTGTAGAAGGAACTCAAAGAAACCAGCAGAGAATCTGAAAGGAAACAAGAAGGGCAAGGAAGAATCTTCTACTCCCAGTTTTCCTTTAGGAAGCTCAAAAGAATCAGCACCGACTTTGAAAAGGAAGGAAAAAGATGACAAGGAGTCCGCTTCTCTTGGTTTCAGTAAAAAACGTTTAAAAAAATCAGCAGAGAATTCTGAAGGAATGAGGGAAGATGCTTATGTGCCTGCCTCTTCTAGATTCTTGCTTAGAAGCTCTAAAAAATCAGCACAGGTTATGAAAGACAAGGAGGAAGGTAGCAGCAATTCTGCCTCTGAGGCTTTACCTTCAGTGAATACAAAAAAACCACCGCGGACTTTGAAAAGAAAGAAGGGAAGCAATTCCGGTGTTCCTATTGGTTTTACACCCAACTTTGATGGGAAGGAAGCAGAGGACTCTCCTGAGGATAATAACCCAACAATTGCAGAAATGATGAGATCTTGCAAGAAGCGTGGCAATATTGGAACTAAAGATTGTGATGAGGATGGAAACCCATCAGGCCATTCTCAAAGTCTTTCATCAACAATTGCAGATGATGAGGTTGTTAAATCTTTGGAGCCATTAGCAATTTTGGCAGAAAAGGTTATGCAGGATGAATCTGTGCTGAGAGGAGCAGGGGAAACTTTTGAGGGTGCTTACAAGGATCAGAGAGAATTACAGATGGTGCAGGAGAAAGTTGTGATGGGAGAACCAGAAAAAACTGTGAAATGTGCAAACGTGGCCAACCCAGAACATCCAGTTCACAAAATGCTAAGCATCAATGGTGTTGAAGGAGAGTGCAGTTGCTATGCGGTTGAGATACCTGGATTAACACTTGAAGCTCGGATTAGCAGGCTTGAGAAACTGGTTGAAGAGCTAAAAGCAATGAGATCTGCGTGCAAGTAGTCAGTCTAGCCATTAGCATCAGGATGTACTGTAGTCATTTTTCTTTTTTTTTTCAATTTTTATTTTACTTTTAGAATAAATGCATATGATTTTCTTTGGTTTGATGTTGATTCAGTAGAAACAGATACAGTAATGAAACTTGCTAAGCTTTGATTTAGAAGAACATTATATGTAAAAATTTCGCTTTATTGGTCAGGACAAATTATTACTGCTATGAGACTCTGATGATCTCTGCTTGGTCACAATGATGCATGCCACTCGAACTTCAGAGATATTTTGGTGTTTATGTTATTTCACCATGACTGATGTTTCAATCATGTCACTCGAAAAATAATTAATCATAGATTAGATGTTTTGTGCCAAGCGGTTTATATTTCCTTGAGATATGATGCAAATTATAGGAGGCAACTTCTCTTTGATTGAACATTGTCAATCCTTTTTGTTATGACATGTAACATGTTGCATTACCTGGTGATAAAAAGCTTTGAAGATTTATTCAGAACTTGATATCCATCCTCTCCTTCATTGGAAAATTTAGGCATCAGATTGGCTGATTGCCGTATGCTGTTCATAGGGATGAAAAAAACCATTTATCACTGTTATCCCACCACCATCTTGGAAGGCTGCAGACTTCGAAAAGTTGTCATTTAAGTTGAGATTGCTTGCCTGATGATGGGATGAAGGACGGTGGGGGGAAGATGACTTGCTTAACCAGAATTTTTTTCACTACGTAGACCTTAATACAAGCACTGTATACCAAAATAGTTGTCAGAGTTTGGACTGTGAAGTGTGTTGATCCATTATCAAATATCAACCCATCAAATCCTGGTCCAAAGAGATGTTTGCTACATTAGTTCAACGTTGCATGTGGGCGCGGGCCACGGGCTATGAACCTCTGACATGGCTACACCTAAGGTCACAAAGTGTCTTGAACTTGAGACTTGCGGGACCGGGCCTTCCTGAGAGCAAGCTATGAGATTTCCTTTCACAACCGACTACATTGAGCATTTTTTAGTTGTATACAAAACATTAAAAATGCCCGTGCCTCTGACTCCTAGCAAGCGTTTTTACTACAAATGAATTTTTCATATAATCCATGAAAGCTATTTCAGGTGAGATTGTGCTGGAGATCAGAGCAAGCCAACAAGAACGGGAACTTTCAAAGAAAATAAATATTACTTTCTGGCTAACTTAATCACTAGACTGCAGACTTTATTTCTCGTGATGACAGGTAGCACCGGCAACCTCTTATGTTTCCTTCTGTCAGATTATGAATAAATAAACAGTAATAAATCATCTTGTTACATTAAACAAGAAAAAAGAATACTACTCCATAATTAAAGATCCAGAGTCCTGGTAAGTTGCTTAACTTTTGTTGAATGATGATGGGGTCTGGAAATAAAAGAATATGGCTTACGAATTTATGCATTTGGTACGATCATTTATATGGAACTATTCTCTACAAAGCAATGCCAACTCAGTACTTTTAAGAGAGCATAAAGAAGGTGACAGATAGAAGAACGGTAGAGGAGAATCCACGACTCAGCTAATAATGAAAGCTCTATATAAACTTCAGAAAAACAACTTTAGCCAGATAAATTAAATGCTGGTTACTTTAAGCAACAGTATTCTTCCCAAAGAAATGGGTGGATAATTAAGTTGTTAACAATCATTTCAGATGATCAATTTCAAAGAAAAAAAATCTGCTTCTTCTTATCCATGCTTAACCATACAAAGCAAGGCTGTGTTAATCATTCTGTCTGTTAATTAAGCGTGCAATGTTCTCGTGGAAACTCATTAACCCATGGTAGATTAAAGTTTCATCCATTGTAATTTATGGTCATTTTGCACTCCTAATTAATGCTAAGCATGGTTTTATCAAATGATTGGAATTGAACAAAGTCCTTTTTGACCAAGTCTTTCTCTTTATTCCAAGGCATAGAGCTTTACCTTTTAATTAATTGATTGCTTTATACTTGCTTCGAAGTTGCTTATTTTTAATATGGAAAGTGGAATTAGTTTTTTGTGTAAAACCAATCTTACAACTCAAAATTAGATGCCACTCCTCCAAGTCTTCATCTCTACTCCCCTAAGTTCGATGAGAAGTACAACAGAATCTCAACACTGGCCTTTCCTTCAGCTCATAATCTTCCTGTCAGGTATCTGTACTGTTCTTTAGTGCAGGCTGATTGAACTGGTTAGTGGTTATTCAAGGTTTAGGTTTAATATAAAATTCTGAGTTGCCATGGCTACAGCAAACATCACTTGAGTAAATGTCCCTAAAAGTATACTTTAGATCCAAAAATAACCCATCCAATCGGTTTCAAATAAACAGGCCCCAGCATATATTCCCTAAATCTTGCATAATTTGTTATTTTAATCATGATTACAGTGTCAAAGAAAGATACTAGAGGAGACAAGAGATCATGGGAGTAGAAAACAACACTGACACAGCAAACTATGCATGTTATATATTGTTTCTGTCCTTTTCATCTTTAAATTTTTTGTTAGTTGAGCACTGAACTGAAACAATGATAAAAATTGAGAGGCATGAGCAGTATTTTGCTGCCCATATGATTCATAAATACCATCTTGAATTGAGGAAAAAACAATAATTTATATTAAAAAAATACTGTAACATGATTTAATTGTATATGTAATGAAAATAATTAGTATGCATGCATGAACCTGCATGTTGTGTCTTGTTTGGAACTGAAATGGGTTATATAATTGTTATGAATATGGAGGAGGTTGTGGAGGCAAGGGAGGTCAAGGTCAGTCAAGGAGAGTTTTATAGGATTTTGAGAGTGATACAGGGTTTTGCATTTCAAGGACAAAAAGAATCTTATCAAATCATATCATTATAAACAAAAGGTGAACAATAATCAGACAGTCACCACACAAATTATATATATTTCCATTCCCCTTTTTTTCGTATATTTGTTGAATCCATTTTCTTTTGTGCTTCAACATATCAATGCGAATATATCACCCAAAGACTACTATATATATATATATATATATATATGTGTGTGTGTGTGTGTGTGGAAAAAACACCCAAATTAAACAATGGATTGAAACCAATGGCTTGATACCTAATAGTTGTTTACTGCACATTTAGATGATGGGTGCTGTGCCTAATCACATAATGGATTCTATGACTAAAATTTAAAAAGGGAAAGAGGTGAAACTCTCACTTTTAAGGAAAATAAGCCCCAAAAATACAACTTCCAACCATGTGCTTAAGACATTTACTTTACACTAACTAAGCAAGTGTGAATTTTTTTTTTCCTATGCTTGGGAGAAAATCATTATTAGTATTATATATATATAATACTTTCTACCTTCATGTTACTCAATAATGCTAAGTGTTATATGGGCAAATGTCATTGTCCAAGCTTGCATTACATGGTCCAAAGTCAAAACACAATATTTTGGTTTATCATTCCCATGTTTTAATCTAATTTTATAAATTTCATTATTATTATATATAAAAATTGCACAATTGTCAAGAAAGTAAGAAGCTAACTAAACTTGAAAATTGAAATTATATTGATAAATTAATTAAAGAATTGATTAAAGCTAACTAAAAGTCATACCACCTTACCATAGATCACATGGCCATCAGACCAACAGAAACAAAAGACACAATCTCGTAATTATCTGCGATTCCAAGGGCAATTCTTTAACCCTTACCCTTATAATACCTCCCTCTGCCATAATTCAACTCCGAAATTGAAAAAAGGACTTCTAACGCCACCACCAAGTCGCTCGAACACTCCTTTCACTTTTTCTCTCACTTTCTCGGAAATATTCTCTTTTCCGATTGCTTTTTCTGTCTCTTTCTTGCAAAAAAAAATGTCACATGGGATAGGAAAGTGCCAGAAAATCCGTCACATTGTCCGAATCCGACTAATGCTCAAGCAGTGGCGAAGGAAGGCCCGCATAACGGCCAGCAGCAGCAGCAGCAACAACAATAACGGACGCGCACCGTCTGACGTTCCTGCTGGACACGTGGCTGTCTGCGTGGGCACCAGTCTCAGGAGATATATCGTACGCGCTACGTACCTTAACCACCCAATCTTCAAAAAACTCCTCGTACAAACCGAAGAAGAGTACGGTTTCAACAACGTAGGACCGTTAACCATCCCATGTGACGAGTCGTTCTTCGAAGAGATACTCCGAGTCGTCTCCCGATCTGGCTCATCAAACTCTGGCCGCTTCTCTACTTTCGAAGATCTTCAGAGATGCTGCCACGTTGGCATGAAGAATAAACTCGGGTTTTTCAGCGAATCTCGACCGTTGCTTCACGGCGCCGATAAATCGGTCTACTAAAAAGGCTAAAGCAAGCCAGCAAAAAAGTTACAAACACGTCTGGGTCGACTCGGCTGAATTACCCGAGTTGGAAGGGCTAACAACTATATTTTGAAATTGAGTTTGTTAGTATATAAATTTATTATTATTATTATTTACTTGAGTGAATTAGTGGGCAATTTTTAAGTTTTTTTTTTTTTTTACGTTATGATTATATAGTTGATTAAGGAGATGGCGAAGAGGGGTTGTTTTCACCGAGTCATCCCATCCCAAGTGGAGGACAGTGAAGAATGCTAAGCATAATTTATTATTATCTCTTGTAAATCCAGTGACTTTGATTGACTAATTCTAGGAATTTCAGAAATATAAATATATATATATATATATAGTATGTCACAATTTATAATTTATTGCCTATTACTATTACTGAATTTGTATTCTTTTCCAAGTTGAGTAACTTTTTATTGTGCAATATAACAAAAAAAAAAAGACGAATAAGATATTGTTCTTTTTATTATACTCATTTTCTCTACTTATTTTGTAATTTTCATTTTGTCATATTATTACTATTATTCCTATTATTTTTACTTTTGTATACTTATAAAGTGACACTATGTAATTAAATAATAGTGTATATGTATTATACATTAAAAATATATCAAATACTTGAAGCGCGGATCAATATACCTTAAATTTGATTCTTATGAATACCCAATGAAGGAATGAGAAAGCACAGTCAACTTGGATAAAGATGATGTACACTGACATTTGAAATTTACTTCAAAGTAATGATAAAAAGAGAGTAAAGTAAGTGTTTCTTTTTTTTTTTTAGTGTTTGATAGTAAATATTAAATTTGAGGTAAAGTGGAAAGAAGAAACCTGTGTTTAGTCACGTCAGAGATTACATCCTAATCTTGTAGATGAAACTTTATTAGGGTGGATAAGATTAATGTACTATGAGTTGCGGAAAAAGTGTGGGGGAGGGAGGGAATAAGAAAAGCAACGAAAAGGAAAGAAAATCCATGGGGTAGTACTACTACTACTGCTACTACTTTGTAATCATGGCAGCAACGGCTTCTGCCAATTACTATTATGCTATGTTGCGTGGTTTATTCATCAACCACCATGCGGCAAAAGCTCACATCGTTTATGTTTTGGCTTCCACGATTCTTCCTTGCAATGAAGGCTCTGTCTTCTGTTACTTATAATTTCAAATGTTAATTGATTTTCTAGTAAACCAAAAGCTAAAATATTATACTAATCATTGGACGTCAAACGTAAGTAGCAGTGATGGAAATTTTCAATAATAATAAATGTGATGGGTTAAAGTGTAAATTGGATCATGACTAGTTTAGTTGCTTGTTTGCACACTATCAATCAAACTGAACTAAACTTAAAGTCTTTGCACGTTATTTATGAGATAAATAAAACTTTGATAATGATATTAATACACGTTTTAAAATTATTTTATTATTTTTTAATTTTATGTTTCAATAAGTAGCATATAATATGTTGTTTTTAGAAGTAAAATATATGCGGTTACAAACTCTTAAATCAAAGAGATTTTAAAGATGTATATTATGTTAAAATACAAAACTAAAAAACATATAAAAAAATAAAATATAAAATATATTCATTTTTTTAATTTTTAAATATAATTATATATGAGTTTATTAATTTTTTAAATAAATATATTTTAAATATATAAATAATATTAATACCTAAATATAAAATATTTAAAATATTTTTTTTATTCTTCTTCTTTCTTTTAAATCATCTGGCAACCAAATCTAGTCATGAAAAGTTAAATCTAGTCAGATCTCCTTGAGCTCTCTTAGGGAGCAGCGTGCACTCCTTTAGGGAGCCCCAAATTAACGCTCCCTTAGGGAGCGCTGTCAGTTGCGAGTGGTCAAATAAGAAGAATTTTTTTTTACAAAAAAAAATAAAAAATTATAATTTATATAATAATAATTTTTAAAATTAATAAAAAAATTATTAGATCATCAAATTAATAAACATAATTAACTTATATATATATGATGAAATATTCTTTTAAAATAAATTATTTATTTTAAAAATTAATAAATTTATGCGTAATTATACAAAAAATAAAAAAAATAATATATTTTATCTAAAAAAATATAAAATGACTCCTAGATGCGAACCTTTTCAAGTGTTGGTAAGGATAATTTTTAATTTTTTCGATTAATTAAAATGAATTTTGTCCCTCGGGCGGCGGCCGCCATATTTCAAAGCTGAAAGCAGCTTTATGAAGGAAACTTTGATATTCACATGCATTCTTTTCATTATCGAGCCGTCTGTCAATCAATTGGATTAAATAATATTTTGGATTAGCTTTTGCTAACGTTATTGTCATTTCATTTCGCTCAAAAGGGGTCACAACTGATAAGATTCCATTCTTGTTGAAAATTATACTCGCCTAGTTTTACGAAATCGACAAAACAACACCAAGATTACCAAAAATTTGCTACGTAACTGAATGCATGATTTATCATATATAAACAAAAATTAGATATTTACTTAACAAGACCAATCAGGTTCAATCTATAATTAGATGGCTTAAGCATTTTCCTCCTTAATTTTCCTGAAACGTATCAAATGGAAGAAACAGTATTCATCAATCATTCAATCAAGGTTTGGAGTATCATTTTTGGTTTGCAGGTGATGAGAAAGGAATCATAGGAGCCCATTTAGTCGATTGGTGGGCTTGACTTAGGCTTTGCCTAAGCCCAACTTTGTTATTTTTCTCCAATTTGAACCAAGCCCGAATCAGAAACCATATGAAATCTGACTGATTCAGGCAAGTGACAGCTGAAACGAAAGCTTGTTCATAGTGCAATAGAACTAGTCATCCGACTTCATTGTTTTTGCATTGGATGCTGTTAAGGTCTTTGCATGTTTCCTGCTAACGCTGCAGGAAATATTCTCTCTGCCCAAACGAACGAACAAAAAGAGGAACACAAAATCGCTGAGAAGAAAGAAGCTTGGACCTTGAAGGTTTTTTTTTTCTTTTTTTTTTTTTTTTTGGGGGGGGGGGGGGGGGGGGGGGTGGTGGGGTTGGTTGCTCAACCTATCATCTATCTCTCTCATTCGAGTGAACTTTTATCATTGAACCTTAATTTGTTTTTCTTCTGATTGCATAATTTCTGCTCTAAAGAAAGATGTGACAAGAATAGACCGTTCATGTTCAAGCATTCAATGTATCATTCAATTGTTACTTTGGTTACAACTACACAGTGAGTACATGTACTCTCTCTTCTTTGATTAAAAATGGAAAAATGAATATAGTTCAATGGGGATAGATTGAGACGCTAGAATAATTGGTTTAGAGGCTGCTTAGGAAAAAGCATGGGTTGAGACACTGTTGTGAGGCAATATGGGGTCGGCATGTTGGTTATGATGGAACTGCATCTGTCTAATCACTGAAACTTGAGTAATTGGTTGGTAATGTTGGGTCAAAGATGAATTGGGCCAATGACCAGCTAAGTTTTGATGGGATAATGTTTGCGCACTCAACCTTTAAGAATTAATAAGACTTCTGAAATGGCCTCTGCCCTCTGGCATGGAGATGGGTCCTCCCTGATCGTGAGGATCCAACATATCCAACTTTTATCATAGGGTCCATTCCAAAAGGCCCTTTAATTCCTTTCAAACAGCTTTTCCAAAGTTTTTTCACCAACTCATGAACTCTCCCTCAGTCTCAAAGGATTTTCAAGTGAAGAAGCTCTAAGATTTTTCAGATACTCGAGGGCTTTCAAGTAATCTAAGCCTGAGCTTTTTCTTAATGGTAATTGGGTGCATGGTAGTGTCATGCATGCATGATACCCACGTCATGACGGGGGCCACGCATGTTTGTACATTAAATTCTCCAGTTGTTAACTAGACGTCGAGGACAGGTCACGTGCTTCTCATCCGCAGCTGAAGTCGTGCTGATATGGCCTGCAGGGGACGAGGAGTTGCATAACAGCCCACTTAAAAGATTTAACGGCAGACTTCAGCCATAGTGTGTTAAAGCGGATAACGTTGAATCCACAGGGTGAACGGAGGTGGTTTTATCAAATGCTCTGACAGAAAAGCGATTTTTGTGGAAAAGAACGACAGGCACCAACCAGTACAGATTCGTACATAAAAACTGTTTTTAATAAGACAATTTTGTCCCTACCGGTTCAGAATCACTCGCGAAGGGGTCCCCTGGTTTCAAGTCCGGGACAATTTTGGTAAAAGTGGTAAAGAATATTCCTACTGTGAAAATGATGTTGCACCCCTCCCTCAACTTGTTAGATTTATTTTTCTTTCTTTTGCAATCCCTTTTTTGTACCGGCGACACCCACACACTTCTTTAATTAGATGCAGAACTTTAAGCAGTTTAAGTAGATGATTATCATGGACCGACTTCTATTGGCTTCGGCAATCTGCTAGCCTAGAATGCAAGCATCCTAGCCGTAGAATGATAGAGATGGAGACCTTACCAAGTTATTATCATCAATAGCATTTATGCACCAAGGGACCCCATCATCAGGACCCTTCTCCTTTTTCCTTTTTTGCATTTCTATCTATGGATAGGATTTCCATTTGAATTTGTAAGATCAACATCTACATGAATGATTAAAGTTTTTAAAATTCATGTATGGATAGGTCTAGGCTTGTCTGAACAGGTTTTATCTCTTAGAGTTAAGATCTATGGTACGTATACTCAACTTTTCCTGATTGCCAGTCCTTTGGCCATGAACTCCATATATAATATTACAAACCTGGACAGGGAAGACATTATGTGGATATATAGTAGATAATGGAAATCACGTAACGAAAGGAAGAAACCAAGCTTTGTTGATGATAGAGGAAAAGACAAGTTTATATCTTCTCTCGTCTGGTATAACCTAATGGTTGTCGTAGATTTCAGTTTTGTAATTTAGGAATTGTATGGAGAAGAAGAGAGCATGCAGAAAATACTGAAAAATCAAGCAACCAACAGATGATAAAAACCCCACAATCGGTCCGACAATGCCCACTCGTAGTATCTATTGCAATATTTTTTTGGAGCCCAACATGTCTTCCCCACAACGTATTCCTAACCAGTGGTTCTCCTTACAAGGAAAAGACCACGGGGTACAACTTGAAAATAACAACATTAACAATGACGAAAACAAAAACAAATGCATTAAACAGTGTTTGCATGGAATATCAATCTCTTTTTAATACACAAAAAGGGACATCATAACAATCTTTTTCTGTTTTTTTATACGTATATATAGTCCATTAATCTCGACATGAACTTAATCGATCAAATGGGTTAAGGTCAGAATTTGATTCCAAATCCATAAAAAAAGACATACTGGTATATATAACATTGTAGGATAATATATGTCATTTTTGTACGTATATATATAGTTAAAAAATTTTTAAATTTATATGTCATAAAACTTTGTTTCATATATATGTCTATCCAAATAAGGTCATTGGTTTCTTTGTTGGCTATGAGTAGGATTTAAGAGGGTGACAGCTCTAAATGAGATTCTTAATACGCGATTTGCAGATAATGCTAATCCAGGAGATGGTTATATCTTTTGAGGATTTCGAACCATGCTTATCCTGAGCATCGCACATTGTGTTAACAGAGGGCCATTGCATATGTATTATGTATATTATATGAACCGACTGAGTTCAACAAATGCTGCTGTGGTGGCAAAATCAGCTGTATAAATGCAATAATAAGAAGAATGTCCCACCCAGCATTCATCTCCAATGAAATTAATGTTAATAATGTAAAGGGTAGATGTAAAAATATTACTATTTGGAATCACAGTTAAAGAGAAAACCTTCATTTACAAGTTCAGATGTCAGGCTGCTAAGTTTTTTACTAGCTCTATGAGCTTGTAATGACCTATGATACGAGGGTGACCTGAAAGTTTTATAGCCTGCATTGCTAGGAATAATCTTTATCAAATTGTATCAAATGTTCCCAGATATATTTGTGTAAGACAAATCAACATGTCATTGATGTCCTTCCACTTTTACTGTGGATGCATGCTTGAAAGTGATGCAAGTGAGGCAACAAAAAACCTGAGCTGCAGCAGGTACAGGTATACTTAAGAATCATGGGGCATATTTAATTATTAATTTACTAAATTTTGATTGCTGAACTACCTTCAATGTCAGTATCAGTCTCTTCAATACCCCTTAATTTGTTAGGCATACACTTTGGTCGTTGGTATTAATGAAAATAACCTGCATCTCAAGGTCAGCATTTGCTTCAGACAATCGGCCCACTATCAGCATATGCAATGTTGGAGAGAATGCGTCAGGCTATACAAAGCTAATCATGTATGTAGAAAATGATAGTGTATGAATTGTGACTTTGCCATAAACACATAACAAATGGGAGCTATAATTAAACCTTAATATCTTTCTCTCGTGTTACAAAAAAAAAATAAAATAGAACTTATATTTTTCTGAATTCTGATAATGGGTAAGAGAATTTAATGGAGGGTATTGAACTGACAAAGGCTCCTTCCATGAATTTACGTAGAACGTGGGGTGGGGCATCGGAGACAAACTGCAGAAGAAACATGCAGCCAACTGGAAGACTTGTATCTGTGCAGTTTTTAAATTTCCAACTCATTGCTGTAATTGATGTGAAAGACATGACCTCTTTCTCATTAATCAACCTATTGGTACATGTGAATTCTGTCCCCTTCTTAATCAAAGGGGTTTGTTGTTGTGAAAGGGAATCAATAGCTATAATTCATTCCTTCAATCCTTTCCAATGCGATCTAAATAATTTTGATTAGCTAAAACATGAAGGGAGGCAGATTATTAATTGCAACAATAGCATATTGAACAAGAAAATGAATGGGATTTTTGTTAGTAATTCTTTTTCTATTTGTAAGGCATTTGAAAACGGAAATTGAGAAGCAGTACTATTCTTTTTCTTTTTGTACTAGTTCATATAGAAAATGAAGAGGGTAAAAGAACAGTTGGTGTTTTATCGACATTATGATGCATGGGGACCAAACCAAAGGAGGGGAAAGCATGAACAGACACAATAGCTTTCTTTGTTTATGTGTTGGGATCAATTTTAGGCAAGTACTCTGCAGATCTAGTTACAGGCTTGTAGGCTATAAGAAACCAGAGGGACCTGAGCCAGATGGCTGGCCTTGTTATCAAGCAAAATATACTTTCAGTTGGGAGAAGTACACATAACTTTTGGAACTTCCATTCAGGATGAATGATTTTTCCATTTTATAGTTCAAGTTCGACTTTGAATCTTATAAAAGTGAATGGAGGCAGTCAAGTGGGGATAAATATTTTTCCCCTAAAATAATAAATTTCCATGTACCATGTGATACAAGTAAATGTGGAACAAGAATAAATTTTAAGATTCTTTCAGTTTTTTATGTATATATTTTCAATCAGGACAAGTAAGACCCATGAGAGAGAGGAAGGGAGAGAGACCATGGGCAGGGCATGAAACAACACCATAGCAATAATGGTGGGGTGAAAGATATTTTTCTGAAGAGCAAAATTCTCAAATAGATTTGGTCTTAGCAAAAGATATTCTTATGACTGAGGAAGTTACAGAAGCAGTTATATTGAAGAGCTGAGCATTGTCAGTAGGCTTTTGTGGCTAGAAGGAAAAGAGGCAAAAGAATGCATTAATTAAAAGAGAAGAGAGGACCAGCTAGCTAACCAGAGGCAGCCTTTGCTTCCTAACTGGTCCATGTATGGAAAAGCAGTTACCATCAGGAATCACATAAATGAACGGCTCAAGTGTTTGATCATGGTCCCGAGCTTATACCACCAAATGCTAATAATACTCTGTTTGTTGTGAGAAGGAATTTTTTTGCACGTGAGAGGTGGTCTATGCAGTTACAATGCACGCATTGCCTGGTTTTCTCTTATGACTCAAACACTGCCAAAGTGTGGGAAGAGAGAGAGAGAGAGATTTATGCAAGTCATGGATGGGTTAGTTCTTTCATCTTCTTCAGTTCTAACCCCCCAAACGCATGTTAGCTTTAATTTACAGTCTCTTTTAAACTGTTGAAAAGAAAACAACACTGTAAGGCTTGTGATTCAACTGGCCTTTTTTATTTGATATCTAGGGATTATATATATATATATATATATCTGAACAAAAATGCATTCTCATTTTCACTAAACAACCTTACTTAAATGATATAGGTCACCCCAATGGGCAGACAGTTGATTCGACAAAAATGGGAATGCCAATTAGAATTTGATTTGAAAACGAGGTCAATGCATGGTTAATTGTTAGATTCAAGTGTTAGGAAGAGCCAGTCCAAATGCATGAACCACAAGGATTGGGATTTGGGAATGTTCGGAAGATTTTCTGCCACGAAAGGATGAAGATAAGACAGGTAAAATTCCTATGCGAAAAAAGATTTGTGAATAAAATTAAGATGTTGGTATTAAGAGAAGGAAAAGGAGAAATGGAATTTTGGAATATTTAGGTCATGTGACGTGAGAGTTATGTGTCAAAACCAACAGATAAATGCAGATGTGGAAGGGCTGCAGGGCTGGGGATTAGATCAGACCATTGATGCAGGAGGACAAGAGCAGACCCGAATAGTCAATTAAGATGACAATGAAATGGGATAATGCTGTCTTTTGCTCCTTCTCATCACTTCTCCTTCCTTCATTTTTCACTCCTTTTTGGTGTTGAAACATGCTGCCCATGGTGCCTTATATAATTTGCAGACATAACACTTCAATCACATTTTTGGGGTTCAAAGAAAACGAAAGAGTGTGAAACTTCAAGGAATGACATGAAACAATGTGAAAATTATTCTGTCTGACTGAAAATATATATTAATTGGTCATTATCGCATACATCAACTACAGTTTTTTGCTAATTATATATCAACACAAGCATCCCAAGAAATAATACATACTAATACATTGAATGAGAAATTACATATATAACGTACATGCATACTCGAATGAACCAAAAAAGGAAAAGACAAACTCCTTAAGATGCCAGTCCTCTTGCTTAGGGTCTGTCGGTGTTATCACATTTGGTTCCAAACCCATCTTGTTTTCTTAATTTTGAGCTTCTAATATTTACTCTCTTAATTAGCATGAAAGAAAGAAGAAGAAAAAAGTGAATAATGACCCAAGAACAAGAACACTTATCTTAGTTCTTATATTGTACATTGATTTCAAAACTTGGATAATATAACCTTGTGATTCCGTACTTGCTTACGTACCCTACATTCTCTGACAAGCCATGTTGCTGTGGATGCACAATTTAATGTTTTACTTACATATCCTTGACTTGATTTGACAAATGATCCAGTTTCTGTTCTGGCTAGTTAAGCTAGCAAAAGGTTGATGTTATTGTTGCTCCAGTTTGGATGCTAAACAGTGAGAGAGAGAGAGAGAGGATGTGAAGTTAAATAGGTTGATTACCTTGCTTTCATTAATCAAGACCCAACTTCTCTCACAGCAGTATTACAACCACAATCTGTGAGGAAACAAACTTTATACAAATGATTTAACCCAGAAAATTTTAATTCTTGGGTTTAAGTTAGAGTCACTAGTTACTAATTAAACATAAAAAACCCAAATTAATGGGTTCAAAATGGCAAAAAGAAAAAAAAATCGAGAATCACAATGAAGAATGATGTTAAAAAAAAGAGAAGCTAGCTAAACAAATACAATGCTGCTACTTCTCTTGGGCATCTTCTCCAAGCGAACCCTTTCATATCAAATTTTTTTTTCCATACTTTTCATCTAAGCATAGATGTGAGAGAGCGGAAAACAACTTCTTCACAGGGGATAGTAAGGCCCATATCGTGGTCGAACCCGAACTCTTCCTCAGCTCGTCGAAGCAAACATTGAAATTCAGGGTGAGTCAAGAATGAGATGGGGACAATGTATCTGCTTCTGTTTTCGCCAACATAAACGGCAAAGTGACCTTTGGGTACGTCAAGAGGGAGCCCATCTTCGTCGTAGCCATGTTTCTTTCCTAAGCTGGAACATCTCTTGAGAATTTGCTTGAGAACTGCGGTTTGAGGCAGTTTGGATGATTTTCTAATTGCCATTGTTTTGCAGCTGGTGAAAAAGAAAGGTTTTTGTGGCTTGAAGGAAAGGGGAGGGATAAGAGAGTGAAGCAGGGGTGAGAGGGAATGGTGTGGGAGGATTGAGGATTGAGGATTGAGGGGGTATTTATTCATGAAAAAAGTTGGACGGAGAGAAAGGGATAGAGGGCCAGGGGGGTCATGTGGGAGTGTGGGGGCAAAGGACATACCACGGGTGTTTTGGGGTACGTGTTATGTGTGCAAGGACATGGTGGGAGCCAAACCCATTTGCATCTCTATTCCATGTTGGCCCTCCTAATGACAACATGGACCCTCCCTCCCTCTCTCCCTATCTAGGCATTTAGGTTTATTCCACTGATCCTCAATTTTTTCTCCCTTCCCCTCTCTTGGCTCTGTTTTTTGCCTTTACAGGAGAGAGCACTACGCCCCAAACTTACATCTCATCTTGCATTTTCACCACTTGAGCTAAGCAGAAATGGCATCCCCTTCTCTGCTCTTTATATTTATGATATATAGTAAATTGGTTTATGTCGTTATCATCCGGATGCAGATCTGCACTTTTGGCCCCTTGTATAAATTTATTATGTAATCAAAATGGCCGTGGAAGGAAAATAGACTCTGTTACAATATGCTCTAGCAAGTGGCTCTAAGGTCAATACTCAGTAGTTGTACAAGGTTCATTGTTTGCATGTTGCTTTGTTTAGGACCTTAGGTCTCTGTGAAGTGTTCAAGGACTAGATTCTCTCTTTAAGGTCACATCCTAGTGAAAATATTGTGAGTAGGTTTTAACTTCCCCCTGCTCTTTTCCTTTTGTTTTTCCATTGTTTAAAAGGAAAAGAAATGTTGAAATAAGGTTACTAAAAGGCTTCCCCTAACCCTAATACCAACTACCAAGTTAGGCCCCTGCTCTTTGAAAAAGAGGTTTCTCTTTGCCTAACTTGCAATCTGTCTTAGGCTATTTATTTAATTACTACAGTAAGCCCTATCATCTTTCTGTCTGTCTCTCTCTCTACCTGAAATCACGGACCGATAATAAGTGTACTAGAGAGTACAGCAGTTTTGTTGTTTTGGATTTTTGTGATTGTTGGGCTTGTGATTCTGTGGTCTGAGAGGCAGAAGAAAACAACACTTCTCCATGGCAGAATCCAAAAGTTTTGCAGCAACCCATGTGTTTTTTACTGCTAGATTTGCAGGTTTTGACCTCAGTTCAGTTAGTCATATTTCCATCAGAAAATGCACATTAAGAAGCCAGGTCAGGCCAGGGCATAAAACCCTCTCTCTCCAACATCTGCCCATTCTGGCATTTATTTATTACTGTCTTAAATTGCTTAATCCAAAAACAAACAAAATGAAGTAAAATTCTTGACCTAGGACTACTCTAGACTAGTATCCTATATTGTTTAATATTCTACTTGAACATGAGTATAAGATATTCTTAGTTTATTCCATCAACAACACCAAATGACACCTCTTTGTCCCTCGTATTTTAAGTAAAGATCACTTATCAATTATTGAACTAAATATTTGAATATAGTAAAAAAAATTTCACTTATTAGTGAATGAATAGATAAAAAATGTCATACTCCTTTGTTACGGTATTTTCTTCTCTAAATTCTTACATGATTGGCTCAAAAATTATTATGAAAAATGCATTTTAACTTCGTAAACACAATGCCAAATGAACCCTTAAATCAAATTAGTTATAGCCTCTCAAACTTGTACAAATGAGTAAGGTGATCGAGAATGCAGCAAGGATGCATGCATTGTGACTATAGAATGAAACACAAAAAGGAATTATGTGTTTTTCTTTTCTGTTTTAATTTGATAAATCCATTAGAGCTGTGTTGGGTGCTGGGAAAGAATGTCCCAAGGACAAGATGGCTTTGCACGTGGTCCTGCTAAAATCTCCACCACCAAATAGGAAACGTTGTAGTTAGAGGCAATATAATGCTGCTTCAATTGTGCACCACTGATACCTTCTCCAGCCTAGTTCAGTTTCAAAAAAAGTTATATCTCTCCATGTTCTAAGGCTCAGAAACTGATGAAACATGGCCAGATTTAATGCCTGATACGGCACTGTCCTGCATTTCTGTCTTCTCCTTTCGTTTTTCTCAAGCTAGACCCCCAAATTGTTCATGACATAAACAGATAAATAAGTAAATACCCCCGCAGGCACAAAACATAAGTACATTGGTTTAGGCTTTAAAGGTCTTATGGATATGAGAGCCAACTGGAATACCACTAAAGTGCAAATCCATGGCCATATCATTTTTTATAGTACGAACGGCATTGTTCCTTTGAGATCCAGAAACTGAGTGAGAGTTGTTCCTTTGACAGGTGATGAGAGATTAATGCATGATTTACGGGTAAAACAGGGGAAAAAAGACAGCAAAAAAATTACCCCAAAGGTCGCTATCCATGAGAGACACTCTTGCATGTTCTGTGAATGAGATTGGATGGGGGAGAGTGGATGAAAAAAACAGGAGACGAGACAGGCCCACCATTGCTCACAGAAATACGGTGCACTGTTGAGCCAGGAGGCTTGAGGCAATTTTTCCTTTATAGTTTGAAAAAGACTTGCCTTTTGTTTAGCACATGAAGGCCATGTTACTCTTGCTCCCAGGCTCTCCTGTAAAAGACAACATTGTAAGGTCCTGTGTGAGATCATTCCAACTACTTTCAAACCGCAAACACATACTTTTTTACCCCAAGCCATCATTCAAAAAACTGTAAACTGCCTTCTTGGAATCTTTTATCAGACAAATTGTTTAAGTCATCAACCTAAGTCATTATTGTTCTTTCTACCAGCTTTTACTACTTGGAACTCATGGACTGATATCGTACTACATAATATTAACTTCATTCTAGTATGCCATTATCTACATCACTACCTACTCCGATTATACATTGACAGAACCAAACACTTTGGTTCATCCCCTTGTTAGTTTAAGAATTATGATTACTTGGGTAGTCTTAGGTGCCTAAGCTACAAGATTATGACATGCATAACAAAGTAGATTTTGGATACTTAAGCTTATGCGGAAACAATCGTCAGTAATAGTAACAAAAGATAGGTTGTCTATCTCTGCATACTCCCTGGTCAGATGGCAGGAAGTGATGCCATCAAAGTCATGAAAATAATTTTGCTTATGTATGTTTTAGGGGAAATCATCTAAACAAAGCTCCTAATAGACGGAGAGTGAGATAATCAATCAGGCAGGGGGTTATAATTAAGGACTTTCTCATAACAGCTGTAAGGACAATGGTATAAACCTCAGTAAATACACAAAATAGATTAGCACCTTGGGTATGAGAAGCCTAGATAAGGAAGGTCTCCGTGCAATTGCTAGGTTTGGACCCACTATAACAAATTTAAGAAGGAGTTATGAGAATTAAGGATAGACCTGTACCTGGTATTTGAAAAACCAAGATGATGACGACAATGGAATTATATTGAATTGACACTGACAGCAAAGACAGGACCCATCTAAATGCCAGAGCTGATGACCCCATTTCCATTACAACCTAACCTAAGGGCATCACAAGGACTGACTTCAGTACCTGGAGAAGGGCCCTCAGCTTTGTTGTAAATTTGAGATGATCTACCGTATAATTCATCTAGAGACACTCCAACAATACGAGAGGTGATCAGGAACTCTGTAAAAACTCGATAATGATACAAGTTTGGCAGCCCAATTCTACCACGTCAAAGATAAACAAGTGCAGAGGAAAACATTGAGACGGAAGTAACCAATCAAACACAGGACGAGTGCTACTTTAAAATAATAGCAGCAAAGAGTTAGATCCATATCTAACTAGAAACTGATATACTAGTAGAAGATCACCATAAAGACTGATCAGCCATATATCCTCTGGCCTTCGCCTGACTCAATTATTACAGAAATCCTAGCAGTCAACAGAAGGGAGATGACCATCTCCTTTTAACCATGAAAAGAATACGAGAATATGATTTGAATGATTCTAACTTGTCCTAGCTCCGAATGGCATGATTCTATTCCCTGGCTCCATACAGTCTTTACTGCTGACACTTAATATCAATTTGGCCATAGTTCTCAGTTTCTCACTCAAACAAATTATGTTGCCACTTTAAACTTTAGTCTTTTCAGTCCTCCTAGCGGGACAGTGAATTGTAGCTCCACAACTTATTAGAAACTGCAGAAAATCAAAAATCGTCCTCCCGACTTAAACTAGTTCTGATATTTCCCCGTATTTTTACTTTCAGGCAGCATGTACTTGTGTACATCTTAAGGGTTTTCAAAAGCACTTAGCAGAAACTGGTGTTTTTCAATTAATGAATTTGCCTTCTATTAAACAGAGGAATTATACAAATTCTTTGTGCCTTTTGTTTATTAGTACAGGGCTCAAAAGCCATGAAAATGAACAAAAAAGAAAGAGACAACTGTGTCAGATAATACATCTCAGAGTTACATTACTATGCCATCATGTGCCTTTGCCGCAAAATCAATTTCAACTGGAAGTGAAAGTCTCAAAATTTGAAGGACTAGTATAATAAATTCACTGGTCAGAGGAAGATTTAAACTGTTGATTCTGCCCGTCAATCACGCTGATTTGTCGTCTAAGCTTAGCAATATGAGCTTGCACCTACAAATCATGATTAAAATGTCAAAATATTTGAATTTGTTGACATCTTGTGTAATAATGGAACAATGCATTTTGAAAAGGTGTCGGTGAATGAGTTTGATAGAAAACAAACTACGACCATGGAAGCTGAAAAAGGCATCCAGGACACTCATCCTATGAAGTGCAAAATACTGGGCTTGAAACCCAATCGAACCCAGTAATATAATGGCAAATTAAAAAAAAAATGAAAATTTGTAGTTAAGTGATAGTAAGCAATTCACAATATATGCATGGGTGAAATTTAATCCTAGAATTGTTAAACAGTTCAGGATTGTTGGAAGAGATTATCTTTTAGTATTATAGGCTTGTTAATAAATAAAAAAGTAAAGAATTTGAGTTGTATTTTTTTTCTTACTAACAGAAAAACTTCAGGAAAAAGTTGAACATTTTAAGCGTAATTAACTTATAGTCCCTCCATAGAGAAGGGTTTAGCCAAAGCCCTCACCCCAGATAAATTGTACAGCCAAACAGAAAATCCTATTGAAGTACAATATGTTAATAAGAAACAATTCAGTATAATACTGGGAAAAGAAGTCAGCATGATCAAATGCCATTTTACCAAACCCTAACTGAGCTGTTTTAATTCAAGAATGAAGCCAGTTTTGCCGTTTCAATTTAATGCCTTACTGGGTCCAAGCAACTCCACTGATGCAGTTTCAATTTAATGAGTATATATCATAGTCTTAACATTTTCCATCACTTTACTCACTCTTCCTGAAGCCCAAATATGAATATGAGATATCTACCCAAAGCTAAAGGAATCGTCATCTTTTCCAAATTGCTTATGAGTTACAAGTTTCTCTTCACGAAACCAAAACTAATGCCATGAAAAATGGTATGCACTGGCCATACTTGAACATTTAGTTTGGGATGTGAAGCAAAACATCCTTGCTTACCTGCTGACGAGCAGCTGCAAGTTGTAATAGCTCATCTGCTTCTGAGAAATTCAAGAACCACTGGTTTAAGGGATGGTCCTTAGTGTCACCTCTCTTCCTTTTACTTTCATCTTCAATCGGTGCTGTGAGTGATTTAGAAGTATGCTCATTAACCAAAAGCATGTTAACAAAAAAAAAAAAAAAAGAAGAATAAAGCTTGGGGATATACCTGAGGAAGTTAAAGTAAAACCAGCTGGTAATCTAGGGAAGGTTACTGCCGGATAATTCTGCACACGAGTTAAAAAACTCTCTGATGGTTCTGTGAACACAATCTCATTGTAGAATTCCACAACTACAGGTTTCTTAATCGACATAGGGCCAGATTCATCTTCTGGGTATAACTTCAAATGGTGATATCTGAGAAAAAAATTTTAAAATCAATATTTGACCTTGAAGCTTTGTTTAGGTTTTTGGTTTTCCACAATAGAGAAAGTGATATGTGATTTTGGTCATGAGAGTTGCATCAATTAAAAACTGAATCATTGTTAGTAAACCCAGTAATCACTAAATATCTTCAGTTGAGAAGAAAAAACAAAATCAAGAATCCAACATTTGATTGGTCACAGTCAAAACATTATATCTGCTGGCTATTTCAATGTTTCAGTCCGATACTAATCGAATTCTTTATGAAACTGAATGATGTTAAAAGAATGAGAAAACAATAAAATAAAGCAATTCATATATCTCATGGTTATATCTAATAAAACGAAATTCATTAATGAGAAACATTAATGGTAGAATGCAATCTATTCATGCTAACATGATACAGATGTAGCATGAATCTGGCCTTAGAGACGTTAACAGTGATCCACTGTAGACCAAATGACTTTATCTACAACATAAAAATTACAACACATAGAAGTAGTTTCAAATGCAACATAATTGTATTATTATTCTTCAAATCATTTTAAACTTTTCTGTACATTTTTTTAACAATTTCCTAATTGAACAATGACTTTATTACGGCTAAATTTCTGCTATTTCAGAAACATTCCAATTATATTAAAACCGGATTAACAGGCAAAGCAACTCACAGGTTCAAGGGCTTCTCACAAACATCATTGTGGAAGTAAAGAGTAATGGCAATCTCAAATTCACCCCACCCTGATTCTGATAACTCAAATGGAGCTGACTCCACAACTCTTGTAGGGTTATTGAAACTGGAATGCAACTGAAAAACAGCCCGCTTTACCACCACACTGAGATCCTCATTTGTTGCCCCGCGAACATAGACAGTCCATTTATGAGATTGATACCTTAATTCAGCATTCAAAAATACAAACAAAATATTGGTACGTGTAAATTACAAACGAGAGAAGCATAGTTTCAAGTGTTTAGTAAATACTCACTCGCTTGCCTTTTTACCAAGCCAAAATGCAGCGTTACCATATACAATAGGAACACTTATTTCAACATCTTTCAGCTTCTTCTGCACAAGAATCATCAAAACATCGCAATAAAATATTCCTCAACAAAACTCTGTTTTTACTGCTATAATACTATAACTTCAAAACTTAATTTTATAGTGCATTCAGGGTCAAAAACTAATTTTGTTTTGTAGGTAACATTATTTTGATTACTAAAATAATGGGTAAAGCTCTAAATTTAAAATGATGACAAATTCTAGCTCCAAAAATCAATGAAACCCCGCACAAATAGCTGAAACAGAGCAATTTCGAAACAGAGTTTTAAAGAAACTGCTTTGAAATGAAAAGAAACCACTTTTTTTTTGGCTTTCTGGGTGATGTTATTTTAGTGATATAAGAAATAGGTAAATGTCCAAATTTGAAATAAGATTTTGCAAAATTACCTTCTTTTCAGTGTCTTCGGGTTTGCCCATCTTGATGCGCTGGGATTTGAGTGCGGCCCCGCTAATCTCCGGTTGATCTGGACGGTGCTTTTTCGATGATGGTCCTTCTTGAAACAACCTTGTGAGCAATCACGGTTCAAATCGAAGAGCGTTAGGGTTTTTCGATCCCCTTCATTACCTGGACAGGTTTGCAGCGCATTAGGGTTTGAGGAAATGATTGCGTAAGAGAGGTTTTCCCTAGCTGTCATGTTCTTAACCAATAACAGAGCGGCATGCCATGTGATCGGCGGACTAGTGCACTTTTAAATGACCAAAAGGCCCTTTCTTTTTAATGTTTTGGACGCTGCCATTGGCTGGTTTAATAAGCATTTAACACTTGATCCTTGTCGGTATGCAGTGGTTTTTGCTGCTACTGCATCAAAACATGCTGTAACTTGAATTGGGGGAGAGTGACCATCAAGAAATATTTGAGCAGGGGCCGATGGCTCTCTTACGAGGGTCTTAAATAGACTTACAATAGAGTTTGGGGGTTTCCATGAAGGCTTTATATGAGTTAATAAGAGGAAGTTATGTTAGATTTTTTTTTTAATTTTTTGGGACATAGTTGAGTTCATATAGGTAGCTAACTTACTAGGATTTACTTTTCCTAAGAACTTGCAGTTTAAGTATGAAATCCAAAAGTTCCAGTCGAGTTCCATCTTCATTGGACATAATTCTCAATGAAGTAATCCTTATAAGGGTGAAATAAGCCATAAAATTCTACATACAATGATAACAAAAGATAGTGGAATCACAAGCTTACGACAGTGATTGACATAAAGTTACATTTATTTCTGAAAGTATTTTGTTAAACCATACATGTACTGCCTTAGCATCTTTCAAAAGAAAAAAGAAAGGCATAGAGTTCAAATTGCAAAGTAGATGCAGTGATACATTCATTTCAGCTTGTAAAGCCATGCCAATGATACCATGCAACTGTAAGAGTTTCTTAGAGAGTAATCTATATTAAGAAACAAAAGTCTTCAAGGTCTGCGTTTCCTTTTCCATTTTTTTCTCTGAAGTATACATATTCAAGGTATGAGTCCTCACTTAAACAGCTACTTGACCAATTATCAAAACCACCAAAGTGAAGATGATGCACTTCCCTTTGCTAACATGAACATAATCACCTCCAAAGCTGTTTGATTTGTCCCTTGCCACCGTTTCCCATTGACATTTCAAGAGTTATCAGACAGATCACAAGGATGATAGATACAGAATCTGTGTTATGGTCAATTTGGTGAACTGTATGCTTCAGAATCTCATCTATTTATATAACACCGTCATCGTCCTATATGTTTCATTCTGAGAATTAAATTTCTGCTCCATTCAACTAGTGACTTCAATCCAACTAAAGGCAACATCTTTCTTTAATCCTCTTTGGTTCATCAACTCTCTTAACTGGCCAATCTCATCCCACATTCCAAATCTAGCATATAAATTAGATAGCTTAACATAAATTCCAACATTCTGGGGATCCAACTCAAGTGCCTTTTTAGCGGCAAACTTACCCAACTCAACATTTTCATGGTCATTGCAAGCACTGAGCAGTGCTCCCCACAAGGAAATACTGCCATTGCTGTGACCTTTCTGGAGCATCTCATTGACCACCTTCCAAGCCTTCTCCAACTCACCAGCCCTACATAGTAAATCAACCACACAACTGTAGTGCTCTGGGCCAGGAATCAACTTGTAAACGTGAGTCATGGAATCAAAATACTCAAGACCTAGTCTTATTTGACCAGTGTGACCACAAGCCGAGATGACTGTCACAAATGCCACCTCATCTGGTTTGATCCCTTCCTTCAACATTTCTTTAAATAACAAAATCACTTCTTCAAAATGGCCATTTCTTCCATACACACCAAGCATTGAAGTCCACAGAACAATATCCCTCCTTTTCTCCCCACTCAATCTTAGCCCTGCCAAACTGAAAACTTGCAAAGCCTTGACCACCAACCCACATTTTGCATACATCTCAGTTAATGAGCTTTGCAAAAACACATCATCCCCCAAGTTATATAATTTACGGATCAAATATGCATGCACCTGCCTCCCCAATTCAATGGACGAAAGCCCTGCACATGCACGTAAAATAGCTGATAATGTGAAATGATCATAATCCAAATTCAATTGAGGCATCTTCCTAACTAGTTCAAGTCCCTCAACCCACAACTTAGCCTCACAAAATCCCGATAAAAGCGCATTTGCACAAACAGAGTTCTTCACAGGAATTTCATCAAACAGCACAGCTGCATCAGCAATAAGTGACAATTTCGCATACAAATCAACAAGAGCACTGCCCACAAAGACACTCGAAAGCCAACCAGATTTTGCCAAGTGGGCATGAATTTGTCTACCAAATTCAGCATTTCTCAATGAGGATGAAGCTGTTAAGGAACCACACAAAGCATAAGTATCCAAGGAAATGCCATTGAAGTGCATATAAGAAAAGGTTTTCAATGCAAAAAAGGCAAATCCATGTTTTGAAAAATCAGATATAATTACATTAAAGGGTACTGGGTTTTTGGGGTTTATGGATTTGAAGCAGTTGGTTACGATTTTAAGGTTGGGCTTTCCGCCAAGGCATGTGACATAAGTGAAAATGAGTTTGCTTTGGATATTAGGAGAGACAAAAAGCAAACCTTTTTTAAGCAAGTCTGAATGAAGGATTTCAGTGGCTATTAGATTCTTTGTTTGAGATAAAATTTGCAAAACTTTGGTGATGGACTCAAAGCTCATGTAAACTGTAGGAACAAAAAATTATGGAGTCCTCAAAATGCATTACCTTCTTCCAAAAGGGTAGGTTGGTCATTTAACCAATCAGCCGTTATTACAGTTAGAAGGGAAATTTTCCCTTGATAAAAATAAAGAAAGAAAGTTCAAGGACTAGCATAATAGGAATATAGGAACAAAATTGAATTGAGAGGAAAGATTAAAGTATGTCTCCATTATGGAAAAGGGAACAATTTGTGTTGCATCCGTGGGGTAAATTTTTCTTCCCCTTGACAAAATCCTTTTTTGGTTAAAAACAGAGGGAAAAAATGAATGTTTACATTGAATTAGCTTTTCTTGATGTACAAAATTTGGTAGTTGGCTTCTCTCATGATCAATTCAAGCGAGAAGTAACATCCAAGAACGCATCTTCAGGGCATGGAATTGTGACAGCTCCCATTGGATGATCATAACCGAACTCTGCTTCAGCTTTGCTTAGCAAATCTTGAAACAAAGGTTGGTTCAAGAAGTACAGAGGAACCAGAAATCTCTTCTTTTGGGATTCTCCAACATAAACCGGAAAGAACCCCTTTGGTACATCTAAAGAAGTTGAACATCTTTTGTTTGCAGTCAGAGCAGACCGGCGGAGGATATGTTTAGCAGCACCAGGCAGACGAATTGCCATTTTCTTTCCTTGGTGTTTTCTTTGAAAGAAAATGTGAAGACTTGAGTTGGCTGTGGCTTGTGATCAAAATATGTAGGTGTATATATAGAGAAGGGTGAAATGTAAAAATTTTTCTACAATCTTTGAGTGAGTGGCTATGAAACAATTGGTTAGGACATTGCTCAAGAGGGTGTCACATGGTCTTGTCTTCCAACACCTCGTCAAATATTAGGGGCTGAAAAATCATACTGTTTGTCTGTTGACAAACACTGTGCCCCACAACTTAGCAAATAGAGCAATCCAGGGCCAGGAAAAAGATTGGAAGGGGACAGATAGATACTTGATGTATATGTAGAACTAAAGGAAAATGACAGTTGGATTTTTGATTGAGATCTTTAATGAAGATTTGATCAACTCTTTAGATAAAGGACATGCTCGAGACAACAAATTCATTAGGCGTTCGGGCAAAATGGTAGAATGTTGGGTGTTGATTGCAGACTTGCATGCGGTTGTAAACACTAATTGCTGAAGAAATAAAATGGAGCAGAAAAGGAAGTGGATAGATCAGTTTGATGAGTTGCAATGCAAGCCAAGGACACCAGCTGTAGCGAGTGTCCATCACATAGTTCATGACTTTGTATCTTGTCATGTGGTTTTGTCTTCAAATTATTCAGAAGATTTATAGAGAGAAAAATTGTATTGCATTCCATTGACAGATCATGATTCTTTTCCCTTAAATTTTAATATAATAAAATTATATTAAATTCATGATTCTTTTCAACTTGGGATTGGAAACATGCCTCAGACATGAAGCAAGATTTTGACTGCACTTGTTAAGTCTAATTGAAGGGGAAAATTAGGAGAAAAGATAAGGAGAGGTAAGCCCCCAGAAAGTAATAAATGTATACTAACCCTAATTACCATAAACAATAGAAAAATGACATAAAAGCCAAGGAAATGAGGTATGTTAGTCTTCCCTGGGATAATTATCATATGATCTGTTTCTGAACTAATCTGGGTCTACCTTGGAACCATTTTGCCCTTTCCATTTCATTTGTCTTTGAACCTTCTTTTAGTCTTAGCCCCGTATCTGATCTAAAATGTGACTAAAGGAAATACATGTAGTTACATTCCTAGGATCTGATTTTAGCATCATTCCAAGGAGTCTGATCCATGTAATTTATAGTATAGGCAATCATCTCAATGATGAAAGCAAGCTGTCTGTTATAGAAATGTAAATGATTGATCTGTGACTCTGAATGCAAAAATATTTGATTTCCGTTTAACATACAGGACCACCATTCCAATTTGGTTAATAAACTATAGGATCAAATGTCGATTGCGTAAGAATATGTTTGAAAAAGAGAAAGATTTCTATTCCTTTTCCACTCATTTGGAACCATTTTTTGCCCTTCACAAAAGCCATTTTGGCCAAAAAATGGAGAGGAAAAAGGTATTTACATTGAATTGGGTGTTTCTCGTATACACACACACAAAAAAAAAAAAAAAGAAGAAAAAGGTATTTGTTGCCTTCTCTTATGGTCTATCCAAGCGAGAAGTTATATCAATGAACATATCTTCATGACAGGGAATTGTCAAACCACCCATTGGATGATTAAAACCAAACTCTTCTTCAGCAATGCTTAGTAAATCTTGGAACAAAGGTTGGCTCAGGAATGATAGGGGAACAACAAATCTCTTCTTTTCAGATTCTCCAACATAAACTGCAAAGAAGCCTTTTGGTACATCTAAAGACATTGAAGCTATTTTATTTGAAGTCAGAGGAGAGCGGCGGAGAATTTTCTTAGCAGCGACAACACCAGGCAGACGAATAGCCATATCTTTTTGTTGCTAAATCCTTTAGACGAAAATATGGGGAAGAATTCAGAAGTGTTTGTTCTGTGGGGAGGCTTTTGAGAGGTTGTAATGTGCAGACTTGAGTTTGCTGTAGTCTGTGATCAAAATATGTTGCTATATATAGAATAATGATAGGTGAAAGTCCTCCGAAATATGGAAATGAGTGGCTTGCTCGGGTTACCGTAGGATATTGCTTAAGAGGTATCACATGGTCTTGTCTTCCAAGTCTTCTACAAGATTAGGGGCTGAAATTCATACAGTGGTCTGTTTGTTGACGGACAATGTGCCCTACACTTCAAGATTTGGGAATAAAAAGGGGCTTTGTGTGAAAGACCAACTGCAAGTGTGGTCTTCATGTCTTCTTGGCAGAAAGTAAAAGAGAGAGTTTAGAGAGCTTTGGCACTTTTGATCTTGGGTTAGTAGCGTGTAATTCTTGATAAACTTATTAGCTGTCATATTGATTTGTTTGGTTCCAATGTTCCCACCGAAATTAAACCAACCGGGGGACAAGCAAAAGATTCGAAAGGAACAGTTGGATATTTGACGTAGATGGAGAACAAATGAGAATTGAGAGTTTGATATGGATGTAGATGCAGGAATAATGGACCGACATGCTTTACAGCATGAGGCTGCTAGCCAAGGACTGTTTACTACTCAAGCTTAAACTTTGGTGGACAATACGGTCTGGCTCCCATATCACCGCAAGCATTCTCCTTGCTTAGCTTGAGGCTGCAGCCTGCGGGAGAAAAACACCAGGGACTGCTTCAGACCTAGATCAAGAGGTTACACGCGGTTCTGCCTTCCAACCATTCACAAAAGATTAGGTGCTGAATAATTATGATCTTGTGTCCATTGACAAAAACTCTGGCCTGGCCTACAACTTATTACCCTAAAAAAAAAAAAGGCAGTTTTGCTCCCAAGATTTAAATGGATGGCGATCTGTTACCTTGACTACAACATGCTTCGGACATGAAGGAAATATAAACAAGTAAAATTGCCAAACTGTTACTGTTATCAGGTTTTTGGGTTACTATCCAATAATTAAATACTGTCTAACAACAATAACATAAGTGATATTCCTGATTTTCTTTCTTTCAATGTTTTTTAGTTTCTGTGCATTAATTTTTTTGGAAAAACTAGAATTACTTTATCTAGGCAAGCAAGTGGGATCCAAGACTTGTAATTGGAGCGAGGAGTTTTGCCATGGGCTGCCAATGCCATTCCCCGATTGTTCCATATTCAGACACGAAAATTGGAGATAAGTGGATTTTGACGGGAGTGGAACCTGACGTCTTGTTAATTACTCAAGAAATCAAAGAGTTGAAGGTATTCTTTATTCCAATGCCTAATAGAATCTGAAATTCTTTATCGTATAGCTTTTGAAAGAAATGAAAATATAACACTGGATCTTGGAATAGAGCAACAGCAACTTAACAATGTTTTAATTAGAATAATTGAAAGCAAAATTTGATAATTGAAACAGTATAATTTGTATTAAAAAAATTGGCCAGAAGGGTATACATTTGCTCATCATCTCTTTCTGCCAAAGAAACAGAAGGATGTACATCAATGGACAAAAAAATTGTATCTGCTGATTACGTAATTTTAGCTGTAGCAAGCTAATGCAAGCGGGAAGTGAGATCAATGAAGACCTCTTCTCTGCAAGGAATTGTGAGACCACCCATAGGATGATTGAATCCGAATTCTTCCTCAGAATACTTAACAATTTCTGAAATGAAGGCTGATTCAAGACTGAAATTGGAACATCAAATCGCTTCTTCTGGCTCTCCCCAACATAAACTGCAAAGTATCCTTTGGGAATATCCGTTGAGGTGGAGGCTGCTTGATTTGAAAAAAGTTTAGATTGACGAAGAATCTGCCTAGCATGCATAATTCTAGGGACACGGATAGCCATTTCCACTAGTAATTTGGAGTACGAAAAATAGCAGAGCAGACTTGAAACAAGAATGCTAGGATTTGGTAGTAGAGGAGGATGTGAGAATGTCTTGGCTGTTGTGTGGATAATGCACTTGTATATATAGATGGAAGAAAGCATATAGGAAACCAATGACCTTCAGATTGAGTGGTCGAGATGCATTCTGGTGGGGTTTGATTGAAAGACATAAAAAGCTCAGAATCACATGGCTGTGTCTTCCAACAGATCATCAAGAAATAGGTGACTATTGATTTTAATGTACATCTGTTAGAATGCATTATTGCCCAGCCATTCTTTGAGAATGACCAACAATTAATGGACCCACTTAAATCATGTAATTCTGGAGTTAAAGTCGATAATATATATGTGATATAAATCTATTTGATATCGGCGTAACAAGCATCCTCATACGAAATTCTCTGTCTGCATAAATTGGTTATCTGCACCTGATTTAATTGTCGTTTGTTCAGAGCAGTAGACCATACTAGTTTGACTAGTTTTTTGGTCCTGCTGAAGATCTATACAATCTTGGAGGACTAATTTTTCCAAGGCTGTTATACCCATACAAAATCTTAAACAGCAACAAATATCGAAGCTAGCAGCCGCTCAAGGAGTATTTATAGCATGTCCTAACTCAACTCACATGCATGTGTTCCTTCGGTGGATTAACTTGTTAGACAAACCCTTCTGAAGAGCGCCTGAAGTGTGCCCTACAAACTACAATTAGACCTCATCAGAACCCAACTGATTTTCATTTAACCTAATTGTTGTCTATGTCCTGCTGCAACCAAGTTACGCCGTGGAGAGAGAAAGATTAAGTCCTACGACTGACGAAATTTCTGGTACATGTCGCCAACTATAAGGGTAGCCTTACAGAAGAATCCGTTTTTTATTATTTGATTGTACAGAAGACTCCTTTTTTAACCCACTTTTCTGAGCATATTTGGGTAATATGAATTAAAGGACAGATTTAAATGTAGGCTTGAAGGGCAAAATGTACGTGATGACTCTGGGCATACATGCATTCGGGTTCCTGAGCTGAAACATGAATCCTATACTTAATTACATCAATATATTATATTGACATCAGGAAAAAAAGAAAACAAAGGCAAAAAGAGAGGACAAAACTGAAGAAAAAAAGTCCATTCATCTTCTTGTTGTAAATTTTGACTATAATTTTCTTTTACAGAAAACATTAGATAAAGAAATAGAGAAATTTACAATAACTTGGAGTACGTAACTACCCTTGATTCAAAACTGTGGTTGAACTTTTTCAGTTAACAAAGTCAGAAAGTTGGTGTTTACTAGACTAGCCATCATCTTATGGTAGTTGCCTCTCATGAGCGATTCAAACTACAAGCAAGTTCAATGAAGGCTTCTTCTGCGCCAGGGATTATGAGACCACCCATTGGATGATCAAAGCCAAACTATGCTTCTGCCTGATTTAGCGGTTCTTGAAATGAAGGGTGCTTCAAGAAATGAAACAGGAATCAGAAAGCGCCTCTTTTGGGATTCACCAACATAAACTGTTGGATATTTTCAAATAAATATGATTTCATATCGAAAAGAAGGGTTGTGTCTGTTGAAAATTAAATCAATAGACACTATAAAGAGTCACGTCTGTTGGGAAAAGATCAACAAAAGCAACTCTTTGTAACAGACACAAATAGTGTCTGTTGAGAACAGGCATCTATGCCTATAAAAGATGACCCTCATTATCCATTGAAAAGAAGAAAAAAACAACAATATCTCTCAATCTTCTTTCTCAAACATTTTTCAAGTTTTCTTCTATACTATTTTCCTGCAGAAAAGTATTATAGAAGTTTGATAATCTTGTTATACTCCGGTGAGTGCTCAGTGGATTGATTTCGTCAGTGCAAAACGCCATCAATCATTGGGCTTCATTGTATCTTCGAGGTTTATACGTCAGTAACTCTTTTGCACACTTAAGTGGGGGCGAATAAAACCTTAAGGATAGTGGCATTGATACACGTCTTGAAGCCAATTTCTAAGTTTTTCAGTTTGGTGTTCTAACATAAACAGCAAGGTGGCCTCTGGGAATTTCTGAAGCCGCAGTCACTATTCGGATAATCTGCTTAGCATGAACAAGTGCAGGATTTCGGAAACTTGTAACTCTTATGTCACTGATAAATGTAATGGCAGGATATGTATCTAAGGCTTCTAAATAGCTAATGCATAAAAACATCTAACAGACATAAGGAAGCATTCTTTCTATCAGTGTATATATAGAGCAGATGATAAATCCTACATTCTGGCAACAAGTGAAGCAAAACTTGTCAATGTGGTCCATTGACATTTATCACGAAAGAACCACCACAATTCACATGGATTTGCCTACCAGAAAGATAACAAAAGTTGATAAATAAAATTTCATATTCTTTCTATTATTCTGAGATTGATGATCATAAGTCATAACCCACCACTTCAGAATACAAGCTAGAGACTGCCCCACCCTGAATTGATATCTGTTTGCATCAGCTGCTGATAATGTAATCGTTTCTTTTTATTAATGGATAAATTGTAGGGACAATTTTGTGGATTAGTCTGCGTCACCATATTCACACTGTCAAAACCATTTACTTGCAATCTCTACCCCGTTACCTACGGCACCTCCAGACAATATAGAACAAGCAAGTTATTGGAAACCATCTACCAAGATTTTCTTTTCTGTTTCCTAATTCTTTTCTATTTTGAAATTTCTTTTGTTTCCTTATTTTTTGCTGCTTTGAAAACTGGAGAGATTTGCTCCTTTTTTTTTCTTTTGATTAGCAACAATTACTGAGGCTGTATGTATTATAAGAACCTCTCATATCAAATAGATTTTAAGTTTTCGAGCCAACTTTTTTATGGTATCAGAGCAGGTTATTAGGGTCTACTCTCTTTTATCACCATGACTCAAGAAAAGAGTAATGACTCTGCATCTCTAAATATCCAAATCATCAACCAAAACTCCAGCCAAAACACCTATGATTTTTTATCACCATATATATTACACCCATCTGATAATCCGGGCCTAACTTTGGTTTCCTGCCTTCTCAAAGAAGAAAATTATGCAACATGGCGTAGAGCCATGACAAATGCATTATTGGCCAAAAATAAATTTGGTTTTGTGGATGGAACCCTCATTCATCCTGCACCCGATTCACCTGATGTGGCAGCCTGGATAAAGAGCAATTTCATGGTTATCTCGTGGATATTCAATTCTATTCATTCATCTCTTCATGACAGTGTGGCATATTTAGATACTGCAAGAGAAATGTGGATTGATTTAGAGGAGCATTTTTATCAAGGGAATGCACCCCGTGTGCATTAATTGAAGATGGACATTGTGAACACTCAACAGAAAGATTTATCAGTGGCTGTATATTACACAAAGTTGAAAGGATTTTGGGATGAGTACAATACTTATTCCCAAATCCCATCGTGTACACGTGGAGCTGCCAAAGCTCTTGTGGCTGAAAAAGAGAAAGAGAAAGTTCACCAATTCATGATGGAGTTACATGAAAAATATGGTGTAGTACGATAGCAAATTTTGAACACAGATCCGTTACCTTCCTTAGCGCGAGTATATGCACTGGTTGCACAAGAAGAAAGGCAGCAACAAGTTGTTGCGTCGAGAGGAACAACTATAGAAGGTATTGCTTTTGTTGTCTCTAAAAGTAATACTAAATCTGCTAGTACTCGTGTTATGACAGGAATCCGAGATACCTCAAAGTTGTATTGTGACTATTGTAAAAAAAACAAACACACGAGGGAAACATGTTTTGAACTACATGGATATCCAGATTGGTGGGAGAAGAACAAATCCAAATCAGTTCGTGGGAAATCAGCAAACAATACAAAAATCATGGAGACAACAGAGAATCTTACTGGGTCACCAATCAACGGTCTTTCTAAGGAGCAGTACACACAACTCATATCATTGCTTAATCTTGAGAAAACCCATTGCATAAATCCTGTGGCTAATTTCGCTGGTAAGGCTATCACTTTGTCCAATGATAAAATTGAATGGATTCTTGATTCAGGTGCTTCAGATCACATGACCTGCCAAAAGAGTATCATGACCAATGAAAAAAATATTCCATTTGATTCTCCTGTTAAAATTTCAAACGGTTCTTTTTTTTTCAGCCAAGTCATGTGGAGATGTGATTTTTAATCCTCTTATTAAATTGAGCCATGTTCTTTATATACCTTCCTTTGCTTGCAATCTCATTTCCATAGGTAAATTAACCAAAACCTAGAACTGTGCAGCTCATATTTTTCCCTCATTTTGTGCTTTACAGGACCTAGCAACGAGGAAGCTGATTGGCATGGGTGAACTCAGAGATGGTCTTTATTATTTTCTTGAAATCACCATTCTTGTGGCTTTAGCAATCTCTACTTGTGACACTGGGTTTGTTTTATGGCATCAATGACTTGGTCATTTGTCTTTTGATAAGTTATCTTTAATTGATAATTTAAATCTTCAATTTGTGAAAATCTCTACCTACTAGTTTTATTAAAACTCAAAATGCTTTTG
>NW_018397261.1:6912036-6917575 GCF_002168275.2 Theobroma umbraticum
TTGTGATGTCTGGGGTCCATATCATACTCCTTCATTATCAGGTGCCCATTATTTCTTAAGCATTGTTGATGACCTTACTAGGACTACATGGGTTTATTTAATGAAGACCAAGACTGAGGTTTATTTTTTATTGACATCTTTCATTACCATGGTACACAGACAATTTAGTTGCCCTGTGAAACAAATTCGTAGTGACAATAGGACTGAATTCACCAATCATCAATTTCAACAATTCTGTCAACAAAATGGAATTCTTAGTCAATTCTCTTGTATCTCCACGCCTCAACAAAATGGAGTAGTAGAGTGCAAACATAGGCATCTTCTTGAAGTGGCTAGAGCCTTGAGATTCTAAGTAGGTTTACCAATTAAATTTTGGGGAGAATGTATCTTAACGGCAACATACTTAATTAACTATGCTCCCACTCCACTTTTATCTAGAAAGAGCCCATATGAGGTCTTATTTTCTCAAAAACTAAATTATTTACATCTTCGTGTCTTTGGATGTCTTTGTTATGCATCTGTCATTCTCAGGTCTAAAGATAAATTCCTTGAGCGTGTTACAACTTGTATTTTTGTTGGTTATCCTTATGGTAAAAAGGGATATAAAGTGTATGATTTGAAAACTCATCAAATCTTTGTCTCTCGTGATGTTGTGTTCCATGAAAATATTTTTCCATTCCATGATCAAATGCAAGTCGTGCCAATCCAAGAACATTTCACTGCCACACCAATTCCTTTACCTAGCATGGATCAAGAAATACAAAATGGCCAAAATAGCTCTCTGCCTTCAGCCTCAAGTACCAAAAATAGACTTAAACCTTTCAACACCCATAATATACCTCAACTTGAACCTTCCGAGACTGCAGAACCTGTAAATAATCAAACACAACAAATTCAAAATTACCTATCTCGCCCAATCCGCACCAAAACATTTGAAGCTCGTTTCAATGATTTTCAAGTTGATCTTCCAGGAAATAATAAAGGTCCATCCTACACCAACACCAAGGCAGCTTCCTCAGGTACTCTTTACCCCTTATCTCATTTTGTTTCCTACTCTAAATTCACTCCTTCCCACACTTGTTTTCTTGCGGCCATCACTCAACATGATGAGCCTACAACTTATAAACAGGCTATTAAAGATACTCAATGGCAGGCAGCAATGCAACATGAACTTGAAGCTCTTGAAAAAAATCAGACATGGACACTACAAAACTTACCTCCAGCAAAGAAAGCTATAGGATGTAAGTGGGTATATAAGATTAAGTATAAATCTGATGGGACAATTGAACGTTACAAGGCACGTCTTGTGGCTAAGGGATATTCTCAAGTGGAAGGATTAGATTACACTGAGACTTTCGCACCAGTTGCTAAACTTACTACCATGCGCACTCTTTTAGCAGTTGCAGCTACTAAACATTGGGTTCTTCATCAACTTGATGCCCACAATGCATTCATTCATGGTGACTTAAATGAAGAAGTGTACATAAAGCCTCCTCCTGGTTATTTACCAATAGGTGATGATCGTGTTTGTCGGCTTCACAAGTCTTTGTTTGGTTTTAAGCAAGCATCCAGACAATGGTTTGCAAAATTCTCTACTGCCATTCTACAGTTTGGTTTTACTCAATCGAAAGCTGATAACTCTCTTTTTTTACATCATAAAGGCACTTCATTCACTGCCATTCTTGTTTATGTGGATGATGTCATTATTGCTACCAATGATATCTCACATAGAGAAGCTCTCAAGCACCATTTGAAGACTTGGTTTCCCATCAAAGATCTTGGTAACCTTAAATATTTTCTTGGATTGGAGGTCACTTGTTGTCGTGACGGTATTGCATTGTCTCAACGAAAATATACGTTGGACATTTTACAAGAAACAGGTATGCTTGCTTCCAAGCCGGTACACTTTCCCATTGAACAAAATCATAAGTTAGCTTTAGATGATAGCAACTTACTTGATGATTCTGGTCCTTATCGTCGATTAATTGGGAGATTGATTTATTTGACAATCACTAGACCTGATATTTGCTATTCAGTTCATATTTTATCTCAATTCATGCATCAACCTCGTCAAGGGCATTGGCAAGCTGCTCTACGGATCTTGAGATATCTTAAACTTGCACCAGGCCAAGGAATAATTTTATCTTCCGACAGTGATCTTTCTCTTACAGCATATTGTGATTCTGACTGGGCCAGTTGCCCCATCACTCGACGTTCACTAAGCGGATATTTTATCTTTCTTGGCAACTCTCCTATTTCATGGAGGAGTAAGAAACAAATCACTGTTTCTCGTTCTTCTGTAGAAGCCGAATACCGGTCCATGGCTACAACTGCTTGTGAGTTGATTTGGTTGCACCAGTTACTCTCTGATTTGACTGTTTCTTCTTCTT
The DNA here is from genome assembly GCF_002168275.2 of Theobroma umbraticum. Lineage (NCBI taxonomy): Eukaryota > Viridiplantae > Streptophyta > Magnoliopsida > Malvales > Malvaceae > Theobroma > Theobroma umbraticum. Next base: position 6,914,427 of record NW_018397261.1, read on the forward strand.
TACCTATCCAGCTCTATTGTGACAATCAAGCAGCTATGCATATTGCTAATAACCCGGTCGACCATGAGCATACCAAGCACATTGAAATTGACTGTCATTTTGTTCGTGATTGCATTCAACGGGGTTTAATTGTTTGTCACTACATTGCCTCTCACAATCAATTAGCTGATCTTTTCACCAAGGCATAGGGGAAACAACAATTCCCGTTTTTGGTTCACAAGTTGGGCATTCGAAATCTCCATGCTCCAACTTGAGGGGGCGTATTGGAAACCATCTACCAAGATTTTCTTTTCTGTTTCCTAATTCTTTGCTATTTTGAAATTTCTTTTGTTTCCTTATTTTTTGCTGCTTTGAAAACTGGAGAGATTTGCTCCTTTTTTTTTTTCTTTTGATTAGCAACAATCACTGAGGCTGTATGTATTATTAGAACCTCTCATATCAAATAGATTTTAAGTTTTTGAGCCAACTTTTTCACAAGTCATCGGCTCACGTGATGTTGCTGCTTGACATATCCTAGAGAAGTGATGATAAGAACTGGGACCTAATTCAAAGAGATGAAAGATTTATTGGGAACATTAAACCACCAAGCATGTGATTTTGTTCTCAGAATGATCAAATCCAGCAAAAATTGTCGAAGATACGAGAAAATATAGTATTCCATTCTATCAGTCAACTAAAACAATTAATTATATGTGCAGAATGACTGAATATATATATATATATATTAAACAATCATTTTCAAGCTACATGTCATGGACTTTAATTTTTTTTCCCTTTTGAGTTTCCTTTAACAATGTTGCAGCAATAGTGCAGGGGGTGAATTCCTGAGCTGAACCTACGAGTAACTATTTGACTTGTTCAACGATCTTGGTCATCAGAATGGGGTTGTTACCCAACCATATTCCGAGTATATGTTGAAGGAATACCATTTAATTAATCACATGAAGCGGAAAAGCAAGGAGTGGGTAGTCCCCTGAGTTTTACTCAAAATGGTATGAAAGCTACTCGATGTTGCATATATAGCGTCATTTGTCGAATTAATTTGTTGCAGATATGGAGTTAGAGAATCTAAAAGATTATTGTTGACAGTACTAAATTTGTTGATTAAGCATTAACGGTATAATCAATACATGTAAATGGAATCATGTTGGTATCAATGGGATAATTAATGTGGAAAGAAGGGCCAGATTAGGCAAGTTTAGTTTGTGATATTTCTGATAAATGTGGTTTGGCTCTATCTCTCTCCCTTTATTTTCTTTCCTTGAGCCAAATTACGTGATTTAGGGCCTGCTTTGGAGGTGCTATCAGCAACGTCATCTACTTGTAAAATAGCTTGCTGGCCCTAACATCCCAAGTCATTATAAATATCTTAACTAATCGTCAAATCTATCAATAAAATTTCCCTTTTCTATCCAAAGAATATTATGAAGGCTTTTAACCTTTTGAGAACCTCATTAATAGGCAAAAGTAAATTGGTTGTATGAAGTAATTTGAGACCAAGGTTATATCACATACAATTAAATTAAAAATTAAACAAGGAAAAGTGGATCATAGGAAATTCCAAAAAGAAACGAAAATTTCAATTGAATCGTGCGTATCATACTGTCCTTTTCCAATTTGATTGAACGGTTACAGTAACACCATCTCTAATTATCTACTTAGGGAGCATTATAACTGATTCCCAAGGAAAAAAGGATGGGAAAAGAAGCTTGTTTACATGGCATTAGTGATGTTTGTTTGCTCTACAAATTGTATAGGCTGATGAGAGTTAATTCTCTCGTAATCAGTTCAAGCGAGAGGTGACATCAAGAAACATGTCTACATTGCAGGGAATTCTGAGACCGCCAGTAGGATGATTATATCCGAACTCTTCTTCTGATAAGCCGAGCAAATCTTGAAAAGAAGGCTGGTTCAAGAATGACACTGGTATCACAAACCTCTTCTGGTTTTCTCCAACATAAACTGCAAAGTAGCCCTTGGGAACTTTCTTAGCACTAACAACACGAAGGAGGCGGATAGCCATGGTTTTTGTGATGGATGTGTGCCTCTGGAAGGGAAGACGAGGAAGATCTCAAAAAAGCTTGAAAAGCGTACTTAATCAACTTTACTAGTACTTGAGAATGTGGAAATATGTGTTGCCGATGGACTTGTTCTTACTTGTATATATAGATGAAAGGGGTACAAGGGACGTGTTTCCTGTACTAAGTGAGGGATGTGGAATGAGCGGTGAAGGGGCAGTTACTGGGGTCTGACTAGTAATGAGAGAGACATCTGTCGACAAGGGGATCACATGGTGTTGTCTTCTAACACTTCACCGAGAATTCCAGCAGCAAAGACTGGAAAGAAAACGTTGCCTAGCCCTTCCGGTAAGACAGACCGACTCAGGACCCATTAAAATATGGAAGATTCGGATCCATAAAAGGCTTTATTTCATAATGGAAGAGTAGTACTACACGCCAGTCGTGGGATAGTCTGAGAGATATAATCTGTCGTACAATGATAGAACACGTATAACTTGGGTTAACGTGACCCTTTATGTTGACTTGACTATAAAAAGAAAACATGTTTGGTTATTATGTTTTGGTCGTAACAATTTGACACCAATGGTACATAATTGAAAGTGGTCGAAACTTTTTTTTTTTTGCTTTTCAACTTTTTTTTTTAATTCTAGTATTTTTGAGTAAAGAAATTGGCAATGTAACCTAACTACGTCTCCTGATTAAACCGAACCAATCAACTTCTTAATTGGACTAAAGGACATGTTATGGATGAATACATAATTCCAAGAACCGTGAGATAAGCCGGGGAGATGTATAGATATGAAACACTTGTTATTTTCTTGATTTTCCTAACTAGTTTCTTAGAGGATATTCTTATGACAAACATCGATTATTTTTTTGTTATGGATTTATATTTAATTGGTTTAATTCCTGAGAAATATCTAAAAATCCCTTTTCTTTGGATCACAAATTCTGAATCCAATTGGATTTTTTTCTCCCCCAAAGAACTACTAATGTCAATGATATTGGCATTCAATGTTCCAGGCATCAACTTGCAAGACAAAGCCCTGGGAGTGCAGGTGACGTACGCCCTACCAGTAGCTCCAGTCACAACCAGACCTACCACGAACCGCCAAATTGAAATTTGAA
>NW_018397261.1:6917585-7015276 GCF_002168275.2 Theobroma umbraticum
AATTGTTGCAGACAAATAAAGAACGAACGATTGGCAGCCACACCTCGAACGTTTGAGCAATCAGCAACGTTTGAGGCTTAGAGAACGATCTCGTAGCCTAGCCATCAATGTTACAAACATTGCAAGGAAAGGACCACAGACTTTATCTTCATTATTTTTAAGGCCATTGCTTAGTAATTTATTTCTTATCCGATCTGAAAACCAAACTAATCTTCATGCTTTGGATAAATTGAGAATTAAACAAAAACAAGTAAAAAGTGTTCAATTCAAATCTCAAAGAGAATTTGGTGCCTCTTGTCTCTATTTAATCCATTATAAAATCATTTAAGGGCACCTAGACAACGATTACTTGAATGTCTATTAAAAAAAAAAAAGGCCATGATGATCATTAAAAAGGTTGTCATAAGTGAATTAATATATGTTTGCATTGTACTGATGAGTTAACCAGCTTAACGAGTGCCTATAAATGGAAATAGAGCTTTTGGGTGATGAAAGCTGCTGTACATGGGTTAGGGTTAATATATTGAAAATTGTGTATAGAAAGGCAGGGTTAGGCTACTGGCAATATTCTTGCAAGTCAGTTTGCCCAGGAAAGTGCCCAGGCTGAAGGGTCCTTAGTCCGGCTCCTTTGTCTTGGCATGTATGAGGGGTCTCCCCTGTTTTGACATGAAGTGAAGCTAATTTTTCAGACAAAAAAAAAGGAAATAGAGATGACAAAAATAGAGAAAAGAAACAAAGGACTTAACATTGATATTTGCAATTGATAAAAAAATAGAATAAAATTTTCTTGTTCTCTTTTCAGAAAAATACAGAATTACAGTATGATTCTTGGTTCATGGCTAATTGAATGGATTATGTCCAGTTGTTTTCTCCTTCTCTGGCTCTTGTCTCTCATGAGGCTTTGTCAGCCCTAGTTTGATCCGAATTTTTCAAATTCTTCAACCATGGAATTGGGAATTGGAAGCATCTCTTTTGGTTTTGTCCAGCAAAAACGGTAAATCTCCCCTTTTAAGTCACCCCATGGTACTTGAAAAATGAATGACCTTTCCGTCATTGAAAATTGCGAGCAATTGTGATTCTGGGCAGAAGCGATGAGTCGTCCATCTTCCATTATAGGCAATCTTCAATGGATTGACTTGCCTGTTCTTACCCGTTCAACCGGGAAGTGACGTTAATGAAAGTCTCTTCGCCGCATGGAATTGTCAAACCACCCATAGGATGATCAAAGCCAAACTCTTCTTCAGCTTTACTCAGCAAAGCTTGAAATGAAGGTTGGTTCAACAGAGTTAGTGGAACCACAAATCTCTTCTTTTGGGTTTCTCCAACATAAACTGCAAGGAAGCCTTTTGGTACTACATCTCCAGTTGTTGAGGCTGCTTTACTTGCAGCAAAAACTGAACGGCGCAAAATTTGCTTAGCAAGAAAACGAATAGCCATTGCTTCTGATGATAAATTTGAGTTTCAAGCATACAAAAGATTAAAGAGAATTGCCAGATCAAGAAAACTCGTGAGTTATGTATGATGAGCCTGTGACAGAAATGAGGGAATATACATATATATAGATGGAATGGTTGAAGCCTACAGGAAATGCTATGATTGTTGAAGTGAAACTGAAAGGGTGAGAATCATTTTCTGGGGTTTGCTTGTTTGGGACGTAATTCGTGGTAGCCTCGGCCTTCACATGGTGTTGTTTACCAGCTAATTAACAAAGATGGGGCCTCGGGATTTGTATTGTATGTGTATGTTGAGAAGCTAAAGGCCCTACAGTGTAGGATGAAGGCCAATGGTAGACAAGCTAAAGATTAGGAATTGACAGTTGGATGCTCGATGGCCGTACATAACGCTAACCTAACTGTCTGTCGTTTTGATTAGGAACATGGTAAAGAAATATGTTTCGTGAGTTTCTATTTGAAGAGAGAACTTATTGACGCGCTCTAAAGAAAAGGGGAAAAGATGGTTGGCCTAGTCCTTGTCTTCCTGAAACGCATAATTCATCTGGACATTCTATTGTCTTAAATTAGTCTTATTTATTAGATTTTTTAGTAAAATCTTTACGTTGATTTATATTATTTATTTTCATATTTTGTTAAAACTAAGTTAAGATAATTTGATCTTAATAAAGTGGACTAAACTCTAATATTATATGTCAGTTTAAAAGTGTAAGTTTGTATAAGAAATCCTAAATCTTATGATGAGTGAGACTAAGGATTCACAATATAAAGGTAAGGCTAAATCCCCTCTCTTATCTACAATGACATAAAGATCTTACTCATTGAAGAATCATAAAATAAAAAAAAGAAAGATCTTAATACATCGAGTATCAACAGTTAATTTGATTAGTATTATTTTTACTGTATTATTTTCATTATTAAACTATGGATTAGATATTAGGTGCGTTCCAAATTTCTACTATGTTAGATTTTGGATTAGTATAAATTATTTACATATAATGTTTTTCGTTATTTTCTTTATTAGGATTTAAGGAATGCAAATTTAAGGTTGTCAAACAATTGGGTGCAATGACACTTTCTGAAATAGTTTCCAATTTTGAAAAATTTTGGGGTTGATCTTGGGTTTGAATTAACTAAAGTACACTTAGAAATCCAAAGATTTTATTTTATCTCTTAATAATTTGCTTAGCAAAAGGAAAATTTTCAAACTGATAAAGTCTACTAGCCTGCTCCTTCACTCCCCAATTAAGAGGGCTTGTACCTGTAGATGCAAAATGGGTTGGGCAGAGGACCTTTTCACTAAAGGGCCTGTCCTTATGAAACTCGAGCTCGTTTCAACCCAAATTTGATCTAAGCCCATCTATCTAAAATTCGTATCTTTTCTTTTTTGTGGGGGGTTTTGGATTGCCAAGTTATTATTGCTTTTCAGATTTTTGTTAGTTGTATCCGATAATTAAAGATTGACTTACAACAATAGCATATGTTATATTCTTGACATTGAAGTTTTACGGTAAGCTGTCAATGCTATTACTTGATTGTTCCATGTTTAGACACGAAAATTGGAGATAAGTGGATTTTGATGGCAATGGATCCTCACAGCTTGTTAATAACTCAAGAAATTGAAGGATTGCAGTCATTTTTTATTTTAATGACTAATAGTACTTGAAAATTCGTCATTGTGCAACTTTCAAAAAAAAAATGTAGCACTCTATCTGGGACAGGAGCAATGTTTTTAATTAGAATAAGAGAAAGTAAAATTTGATAATTGAACCACTGTAAGTTGTATTAAAAAGATTTGTCAGAAGGGTATACATTTGCTCATCATCTCTTTCTGCCAAAGAAACAGAAGTATGTACATCAATGGACAAAAAAATTGTATCTGTTGGTTACTTAATTTTAGCTGTAGCAAGCTCATGCAAGCGGGAAGTCAGATCAATGAAGACTTCTTCTCTGCAAGGAATTGTGAGACCACCCATAGGATGATTGTATCCGAATTCTTCCTCAGCAATACTTAACAATTTCTGAAATGAAGGCTGATTCAAGACTGAAATTGGAACTACAAATCGCTTCTTTTGGCTATCCCCAACATAAACTGCAACGAATCCTTTGGGAACATCCGATGAGGTGGAGGCTGCTTGATTTGCAAACAGTTTAGATTGACGAAGAATACGCCTAGCGTGCATAATTCCAGGCACACGGATAGTCATTTCCAATAGTAATTTGGAGTACGAGGAAGATCAGAGAAGACTAGAAACTAGAATGCTAGGATTTGCTATTAGAGGAGGATGTGAGAATGCCTTGGCTGCGGTGTGGATAATGCACTTGTATATATAGATGGAAGAATGTATATATGAAACTAATGACCTGCAGATTGAGTGGTCAAGATGCATTCTGGTGGGGTTTGGTTGAAAGACATACGAAGCCCAGAATCACATGGCTGTGTCTTCCAACAAATCATCAAGAAATAAATGACTATTGAGACTGTACATTAGTTAGAATGCATTATTGCCCAGCAATCCTCGAAGAATGGCCCACTTGAAATCAAGGAGATGTAAGATAGTAAATATACATGTGATTTAAATATATTTGGGGTCGACCTAACAGACCTCTTCATACGAAATTTTGTCTGCATAAATTGGTTATCGGCCCTGACTTAATTGTCGTTTGTTCATATCAACAGACCATCCAGTTGGACTAGCTTTTTGGTCCTCCTGAAGATTTAAGCAATCTTGCTGGACTTTTTCCAAGGCATTTATACAGCCATACAAGATGCTTAAACAATAACAAACACCAAAGCTGGCAGCCGCTGAAGTACTATTTATAACATGTCCCAATTCAAATCACATGCTTGTGTTCCTTCGGCGGATTAACTTGTAAGACAAACCTTTCTGAAGAGCGCCTGAAGTGTGTCCTACAAGCTGCAATCAGACCTCATCAGAACCTAACTAATTGCCTTTTATTCTAATCGTTGTCTATGTCTTGCTGCAATCAAGTTATGCCCTGGGAGAGAATGATTAAGCCTGACGAATCACGAAATTCTGGTATATGTCGCCAACTATATGGGTAACCTTACAGAAGAATCCCTTTTTTTATTATTTGATTGTACAGAAGACTCCTGTTTTAACCCACATTTCTGAGCATATTTGTTGCGTTATCTGCATATATTGACTATAAAAGCCTCGTTCTCACATCGTTGTTATCCCAACTCTGGATAATATGTAAGATCAAAACTCAAAAGGAAATTAGTTGTAATGTAATTAAGGACAGATTTAGAGCATCAAGAAAAATTCACTCTCTGTAAAAAGTTATGTGACCTGTAAATTGGATCTAGTTTTGGTAGAAGAATGAGACATAGAATTGTAGTATCGAATGGCAAAATATACATGATTAATGACATCAATATATTATATAGACATTATTTAAAAAGAAAACAAAGATAGAAATAGAGGCCAAAACTGAAGTAAAAAAGTTCATTCATCTTCGGATGGTGAATTTTGACTATAATTTTCCTTGACAGAAAAAATTAAATAAAAAAAATAAAGAAATTTACAGTAAGTTGGAGTACGTAATACTCTTGATGCAAAACTGGGGTTGAGATTTTTCAGTCAAAAAAGTCAGAAAGTCATTGTTTTCTAGACTAGCCATCATCGTATCTGTGTTGCCTCTCTTGAGCCATTCAAGCTACAAGCAAGTTCAATGACGGCTTCTTCTGCACAGGGGGATTGTGAGACCACCCACTGAAGATCAAAGCCAAACTCCTCTGCCAGATTTAGCAGTTCTTAAAATGAAGGGTTCTTCAAGAATGAAACTGGAATCAGATAGCGCCTCTTTTGGGATTCACCAACATAAACAGCAAGGTGGCCTCTGGGTATTTCTGAAGCTGCTGTCACTCTTTGGATAATTTGCTTAGCATAAACAAGCTAAGGCTGCTTAATAGCTAAAGCATAAAAATAATAAATATCAGACAGTGGGAAGCACCCTTTCTATTACTATATATAGAGCAAATGGTAAATCCTACATTCCTACGACAAGTGAATCGAAACTTGTCAATGTGGTCCGTTAACATATATCATGTGAGAACCGTCACAATTCACATGGATTTGCCTTCCAGAAAGTGAACAAATTTGAAACATAGAATTTCATATTATTTCTATTATTTTGAGATCCATGATCATAATTCATAACCCACCACTTCGCAGAACAAACCAGAGGCTGTCCCACCCTGAATTACTATCTCTTTGGACCAGCTGCTGGTAATATAATCTATCAGTTCTGTTAATGGATGAATTGTAGGGGCAATTATGTGGATTAGTTTATATGATCAAGTCAACATTTGCATGCAATCCACTTAGGACAAATATTTTGCATGCAATCTATACCCTCTTTATTTGCAGCACCACTGGACATTAGAACAAGGAAGTAATCGGCTCATGTGATGATGCTGCTCGACACAACCTAGAGAAGTGATTATAAAAACTGGGTTCTAATTCCAACGGATGAAAGATTTTATGGGAACATTAAGCCACCAAGCATGTGATTTGTTCTCAGAATGATCAAATCCAGAAAAAATTGTCAAAAATTGAATTTCATTCTATCAGTCAACTAAAAAAATACAGGTGCAGAATGACTGAAAATATAAAAAATAAATCATTTTCAAGTTACAGGTCAGGGACTTTATTTTTCTTTCCTTGAACAATGTTGCAGCAATAGTACATGGGTGAATTCCTGAGCTGACTCTAGGAGTGACTATTTGACTTGTTCAACGATCTTGGTCATCAGAATGGAGATGTTGCCCAACCACATTCCGAGTATATGGTGAAGGACTACCATTTTAATCACATGAAGTAGAAAAAAGAGGAGTTGGTTGTCCCCTGTTCAACTCAAAACGGTATAAAAGCTACTTGATGATGTTGCATTGCGTCATTTGTCTAATTTCTTTTGAAAAGCATCATTTGTCTAATTAATTGGTTGCAGATACAAGAGTTGAGTTAGAGAATCGCAAAGATGGTAATGGAATCATGTTGGTTTCAATGGAATAATGTGAAACAAAAGTTTGGATTAGGAGAGTTTAGTTTGTGATATTTCTGATAAATGTGGATTGCCCCCCTACCTCTTTTCTTTTATTTTATTGCCTTGAGCCAAACTATATGATTTAACCCCTGCTTTGGAGGTGCTATAAGTTATGTCATCCACTTGTAAAATAACTAGTTGGTCCAAAGGGTTCAAATCATTATATATATCTTAATTAATTGTCAAATTTACAGATGAAAATTTCTATTTTTTATCCCAAAAAGAATTATGATGGATTTAATCTTTTGAGAAGGTAACTGATACCTAAAATGAAATTAGTAGTGTGAAGTAATTTTAGATAAAAATAAATCATGTACAATTAAATTAAAGATTAAATAGGAAAAAGAGACAATAGAAAATTCTAAAAGAAACAAAATTTCAATTGAATCATGCTTTTCATAATGTCATTTTCCAAATTGATTGAGTGGTTTGGTAGAAGTTACAGTAATACCATCTCTAACTTTCCACTTAGGGAGAATTATAACTGCTCCCCAAGGCAAAAAGGATGGGAAAAACAGTTTGTTTACATGGTATTAGCTTGCTCTACAAAATTGCATAGGTTGATTAGTGTTAATTCTCTCCTAATCAATGCAAGCGAGAGGTGACATCAAGAAAGACGTCTTCATCACAGGGAATTCTGAGACCGCCAGTTGGATGACTATAGCCGAACTCTTCTTCTGATAAGCTGAGCAGATCCTGAAAAGAAGGCTGGTTCAAGAATGACACTGGTATCACAAACCTCTTCTGGTTTTCTCCAACATAAACTGCAAAGTAGCCCTTGGGAACTTTCGTAGCACTAACAACACGAGGAAGGCGGATAGCCATGATTTTCGTGATGGATGTGTGCCTTTGGAAAGGAAGACGAGGAAGATCTCAAAAAGCTTGGAAAGCGTTGGTAAAGAACTTTACTAGTACTTGAGAATGTGAAAATATGTGTTGCCAATGGACTTTTTCGTACTTGTATATATAGATGAAAAGGGTACAAGGGATTTGTTTCCTCTATTAAGTGGGGGATGTGGAATGAGTGGTGAAGGGGCAGTTGCTGGGGTCTGAACAGTAATGAGAGAGACAATGGGTTGATGAGGGGATCACATGGTGTTGTCTTCTAACACTTTATCAAGAATTCCAGCAGCAAAGACTGGAAGGAAAAGTTTGCCTAGCCCTTCCGGCAAGACAGACCGACCTTCAGGCAAGACAGACCGACTCAGGACCCACTCAAATATGGAAGATTTGGATCCGTTGAAAGCTTTATTTCACAGTAGAAGGGTAGTACTACTACGCCATTTGTGGGCAAGTCTGAGACAAAATCTGTCAGATAACATTGATAGGAAACGTATAACATGGGTTACCGTGACCTTCTATGTTGACCTGACTCGAAAAGGAAAACATTTTTGGTTATTATGTTTTGGTTGTAACAATTTGATTAAAAATAGCACGTAAGTGAAAGAGATTGAAAGTTGATCTTGCCTTAAATCATCTGTCCAGAGTGTGGATGAAATAGAGGGCAGGAGGCACAAAATTCTCTTCGAGATTTGAATCCAAGATTTTTTACCCTTTTGAACATTTTTTTAATTCTGGTATTTTTATGAAAAGAATTTGACACTGTAGCTATAAATTTTTTTTTTAAAAAATTGATATTTTATTGATGAAAAAATTGTCTTAAACTTAATGTAGTAAAAGACTCCTTTAGGTATAGGAGCTAGCTTTGTAGAGTAGGAACAAAAAATACATCTCTTCTTAATTGGACTAAACCGAACTAGTCCTACTAATTAAATCGAAACAATCAACTTCTTAATTGGACTAAACAACATGTTATGAATTAATACATAATCTAAGAACTGTGAAATAAATGAGAGAGATGTTTAGGTATATATGAAACACTAGCTATTTTTTTGATTTTTCTGGCTGGTTGGTTAGAAGAGGGCATTTCTACAACAAAATATCTAAAATGCCTTTTCTTTGGGCAGCAAATTTTAAATCCAATTGCATTCAACCCCCTCGCCGCCCCACACCACACCACACCCCCCACAAAAAAAAAAAAATCAATGATATTGGCATTCAATGTTCCAGGCATTAGCTTGCAAGACAAAGGCCTGTGAAGTACGCCCTACTAGTAGCTCCAGCCACAACCAGACCTACCACGAACCGCCAAATTAAAATTTGAAGAAGTGATCGAATTATTGCAGACAAATAAATTAGAACCACAGATTGGCAGCCACCTCAAACTTCCTCTGCAGCTGTGAATGTGGTTGCATTTTAAGCAATCAGCGACGTTTGAGGCTTAGAGCATGATCTCGTAGCGTGGGTGTCGATGGTGCAAATCTTGCGAGGGAAGGACCACACAGTTTACCTTCATTATTTTTAAGAACACTTACTAATAATTTACACCTTCTCCGATCTGATAACCAAACTAACCTTTATCTTTTCAATAAATTGAGAATTAAACAAGATAATTTAAGGGCAAGATCGATTATAAAATAAGATAAAAAAAAAAAGAAGAGAACCTGCTTTAAAATGTAAAAAAGAAAAAAAAAAGGGGAAAGAAAGCACTAGACAATGATATCTTGAATGTTAAGCCTTATATGATCCTTCGCTTTTTGTAGACTTCAGGGTATAGCAAATACGGCTTTGATGACCATTAAAAAGGGTCGTCATAAGTGAATTAATATGTGCTTGCATTATGATGAGTTAGCTAACTCATGCGAGTACTTATATCACGGAAACAGAGATTTTGATATTTGCAATTGATAAATGAATAGAATAAAATTTTCTTGTTCTCATTTCAGAAAATACAAAATTACAATATGATTCTTGGTTCGTGGCTAATTTGAATAGATTATGTCCAGTTGTTTTCACCTTCCCTGGCTCTTGTCTTTCATGAGGCTTTGCCAGGCCTATTTTGATCCCATTTTTTCAAGTGCTTCAATCATGGAATTGGGAGTTGGAAGCGTCTCTTTTGGTTTTGTCCAGCGTAAACGATAAATCTCCCCTTTAAATCACCCCATGGTACTTGAAAAATGAATGACCTTTTGCAGATGTTCCACCGTTGAAAATAGCGCGCAATTGTGGTTCCGGGAACAAGCGATGAGTCATCCATCATCCATTATAGGCAATCTTGAATGGACTGACTTGCCTATTCTTACCCGTTCAACTGGGAATTGACGTCAATGAAAGCCTCTTCTCTGCATGGAATTGTCAAACCACCCATAGGATGATCAAAGCCAAACTCTTCTTCAGATTTACTCAGCAAAGCTTGAAATGAAGGTTGGTTCAAGAATGTTACTGGAACCACAAATCTCTTCTTTTGGGTCTCTCCAACGAAAACTGCAAGGAAGCCTTTTGGTACTACTTCTCCAGTTGTTGAAGCTGCTTTACTTGCAGCAAAAACAGAACGGCGCAAAATTTGCTTAGCAAGAAAACGAGTAGCCATTGCTTCTGATGACAAATTTAAGAGTTTCAAGTAATAAAAGATTAAAGAGAAATGCTAGAAAAGGAAAACTCGCGAGCTGGGTGTAATGAGTCTGTGACAGAAATGAGGGGATATATATAAATGGAATGGTTACAGGAAATGCTATGATTGTTGAAGTGAAACTGGAAGGCTGAGAATCATTTTCTGGGGTTTGCTTGTCTGGGACGTAATTCGTGATAGCCTCAGCGTCACATGGTGTTGTTTACCAGCTAATTAACAAAGATGGGGCCTCGGGATTTATATCGTATGTGTATGTTGAGAAACTAAAGGGCCTACCGTGTAGGATGAAGGCCAATGGTAGACAAGCTAAAGATTAGGAGTTGACAGTTGGATCCTCGACGACAATAGATAATGCAAACCTTAACTGTCGTTTTGATTAGGAACATGCTTATGTAATATGTTCTGTGAGTTTCCAATTGAAGAGAGAGTAAGTCACGACACTCTAAAGGAGAGGAAAAAAAATAATTGGTCAAGTCCCTGTTTTCCTGACCAACATGATTTCCCTTTTCATGGAGACATTCAATGGTCTACGTTAATGTTATTTTCTTTAGGATTGTAAGGAATGCAAACTTAAGGTTTTCAATGTTTGTTCTGAAGATAATCAATATTTTGAACAGGATTATCACAGTCAAATCAATATATTTTTCTTTTATCCTAAACATAGATTTGGGCCTTGATCTTGAGGATTCAAAGATTTTATTTTATCCCTTAAATTTTTTCTTAATTAGCAAAATGAAAATTTTCAAACTGACGAAGTCTCCTATCTCTGCTCCTCTGCACCCAAATAATAGGGCTTATACCTGTGGATGCAAGATGAGTTGGGCAGGGAACTTTTTCACTAAACCCTATGGCATATGTTGCCCGAACTCGTTTCAAGTCAAGTTTGACGAAAGGCCATCTTTTTCGAAAACCTTACTGTTTATTTTATTTTTTTTAAAATGGATTGTCAAATTGTTACTGGTTTTCATGATATTTTTATTGGTTGGATCTAGTAATTAAAAATTGACTAACAAGAATTGCATTTGTGATATTTCAGATTTTTTTTTCTTTTAACATTTTCTAGTTTTTACACACTTATTTTCGTGGTAAAGCTTAGATTACTTTCCTTAGAAAAGTAGGTGGGGTACAAGGTTTGACTTGGAGTTCTGCAATAAGCTTCCAATGCTATTACCCAATTGCTTCAAGTTCAAACACGAAAATTTGAGATAAGTGGATTTTGATGTAACGGATCCGGACATCTTATTAATGACTCAAGAAATTAATAAGTCGTAGTTATTTTTTACTTCAATAATTAATAGTAATTGAAAATTGTCATTTTTTGAAAGAAAGGAAAATATTACTCTATGTTGGAAGGAACAATATCAATAGAAACAATGTCTTTAATTAGAGTTAGTGAAAGCAAAATTTGACAATTGAGCTGCTGTAATTTGTATTAAAAAAATTTGTCACAAGGGTATACATTTGCTCATCATCTCTTTCTGCCAAAGAAACAGAAGGATGTACATGAATGAACAAAAAAATTATATCTGCTGGTTACTTCTAGTTCTAGTTAGCTAACGCAAGCGGGAAGTGAGATCAATGAAGACCTCTTCTCTGCAAGGAATTGTGAGACCACCCATAGGATGATTGAATCCGAATTCTTCCTCAGCAATCCTTAACAACTTCTGAAATGAAGGCTGATTCAAGACTGAAATTGGAACTACAAATCGCTTCTTTTGGCCCTCCCCAACATAAACTGCAAAGAATCCTTCGGGAACATCCGTTGAGGTGGAGACTGCTTGATTTGCAAACAGTTTAGATTGACGAAGAATCTGCTTAGCATGCATAATTCTAGGCACACGGATAGCCATTTCCACTAGTAATTTGGTGTATGGAGAAGATCAGAGGAGACTTGAAACAAGAATTCTAGGATTCGGTAGTAGAGGAGGATGTCAGAATGCCTTGGCTGTTGTGTGGTTAATGCGCTTGTATATATAGATGGAAGAATGTATTTAGGAGACTAATGACCTGCAGATTGAGTGGTGAAGTTGCATTCTGTGGGGTTTCGTTAAAAGACAAGAAGCTCAGAATCACATGGCTGTGTCTTCCAGATCATAAGAAATTGGTGACTATTGATTGTAACGTGCATCTGTTAGAAATTCTCAAAGAATAACCAACAATTAATGGACCCATTTGAAATCAAGGAGAAATAAGAGAAGAAAAGCTACTTTTCTTGTAATTCTACTGAAAATTGACGATGACATGGTTAGGTAGTAGTAAATATATGTGTGATATAAATATATTTTGGGTCGATCTAACAGCCTCTTCATATTTAAGCAATCTAGCTGGACTTTTCCCAAGGCAGTTATACAACCGTACAAGAAGCTTAAACAGTAAAAAACACCAAAGTTAGCAGCCGCCAAAGGAGTATTTATAACATGCCCCAACTCAAATCACATGCATATGTTCCTTCGGTGGATTAACTCGTAAGACAAACCCTTCTGAAGAGCGCCCGAAGCGTGTTCTACAGGCTACAACTAGTCCTCATCAGAACCCAACTATATGGTTATGACTGACGACTACAAAATTTCTGGTATATGTGAACCCTTGTGTTTTTATTTATTTTGGGATTGTACAGAAGATTTCTGTTTTAACGCACATTTCTGATGGCATATTTGTTGCGTTTTCTGTATAAATTGACTAAATAATAAAGCTTCGTTCTCACCTTTTTGATATCCGAGCTCTTTGGGTTAAGGAGAATTACGATGTCAGGTCAAAACTGTTAGAAGTTGAGCTCTGTCTGTGCATGAAATGGCTATTTGCGCCAATGTGTTTTAAAGCAAGGAAGAAGAATAACAAGTGGTTCACTTAAAAATGGAACCTATGCCGCACCGTTTCTAAGTTGTCTAATTAGTTTTATTTTATGCTTTGTATTTTAATTTTATTAGTTGTTAGTGGCTCTGGTAAAACGACCTTGTAACCAGGTACGAGCCAAGTAGTGGAGAGTGGATCCGTGTCTCACTTATTATCATTGGTCCATGTTTGTTTACAGTTTTATGCTAATGCTCTCTCTTTGTAATTGGGTTGACCTGTAGCCGTGTCTTTCATCTTCTCTTCCGGAGACTCGAATTTTTCTCTATTGGTTTCATTCTTCGGATAATATTATTATTCCCTAAAAAACTTAAAATTTATCAAAAACTCAAAAAGGAATTGAGTTAAAATGTATTAAAGGACAGATTTGAAGATAAATGTAATGGCAGGATATGTATATAAGGCTGTTCAATAGCTAATGCATAAAAATATACATCAGATAGTGGGAAAGCACCCTTTCTATTACCATATATATAGAGCAAATGGTAAATGCTACATTCTTGCGACTAATGAAGCGAAACTTGTCAATGTGGTCCATTGACATAAATCATGAGAGAACCATCACAATTCACATGGATTTGCCTACCAGAAAGTAAACAAATTTGAAACAAATTTCCGTAATATTATTTCTATTATCTTGAGATCTATGATCATAATTCATAACCCACCGCTTCGCAGAACAAACCAGTGGCTGGCCCACCCTGAACTGATCTCTCATTGGACCGGCTGCTGGTAATGTAATCTATCAGTTTTATTAATGGATAAAAATTGTAGAGACAATTATGTGGATTAGTCTATTTCATCAATTCATCATAGTCAACATTTGCATGCAATCTATACCCTGTTTATTTGCAACACCGGCAGACACTAGAACAAGGCAGTCATTGGCTCATGTGATGATGCTGCTGGACGCATCCTAGAGAAGTGATGATAAAATTTGGGGCCTAATTCCCAAGGATGAAATATATTTTTTTTTTTGGAAAGCAAGGATGAAATATTTTATGGGAACATTAAGCCACCAAGAATGTGATTTTGTTTTCGGAATGATCAAATCTAGCAAAAATGTTCTAAGACATAAGAAGATATAGCATTTCATTCTATCAGTCAACTAGAGAAAAAAATTTAATTATAGGTGCAGAATTATAAAAAATAAATCATTTTCAAGCTACATGTCATGGACTTTTTCCCCCTACTTTTGAGTTTTCTTGAACAATATTGTTACATCAATAGTACAGGGGTGAATTCCTTAGCTGAACCTACGAGTAACTATTTGACTTGTTCAACGATCTTGGTCAACAGAAAAGAGATGATACCCAACCACTTTTCAAGTATAATTTATTGCATAGATAAGAGTGGAGTTAGAGAATCTAAAATATTGTCGTTAACAATAATAAAATTTCTTTATTAAACAGTAAAGGTAAAAGCAAAACATGTAAATGAAATAATGGGAAAAGAAGGTTTAGATTAGGCAAGTTTAATTTGTGATATTACTGATAAATGTGGATTGGCCCTATTTATTTTATTGCCTTGAGCCAAATGATGTGATCTAGCCCCTGCTTTGGAGGTGCTATCAATTATGTCTTCCAGTTGTAAAATAACTAGTTGGCCTAAGGCTCATATCAATTTATATATATATATATATATATGTATATATATTAATTTAATTAATCGTCAAATCTATGGAAGAAAATTTTCTTTTTCTATTTTAAAGAACATTATGATCGTTTTGATGCTGACATGCAAAAGGAAATCAATAATATGACTTAACTGTAGATCAAGATAAATCATGTAAAATTAAATTAAAGATTAAACAGGAAAAAAGGATGATAGAAAATTCTAAGAAGAAAAGAAAATTGCAATTGAATCATGCTTTTCATACTGTCATTTTCCAAATTGATTGAATGGTTTGGTAGAAGTTACAGTTACACCATCTCTAATTTTCCACTTAGGGAGAATTATAACTGCTCCTCGAGGCAAAAAAAACAGTTTGTTTACATGGTATTATCTTGCTCTACAAAATTGTATAGGCTGATTAGTGTTAATTCTCACGTAATTAATTCAAGCGAGAGGTGACATCAAGAAAGATGTCTTCATCACAGGGAATTCTGAGACCGCCAGTTGGATGATTATAGCCGAACTCTTCTTCTGATAAGTCGAGCAGATTCTGGAAAGAAGGCTGGTTCAAGAATGAGACTGGTATCACAAACCTCTTCGGCTTTTCTCCAACATAAACTGCAAAGTAGCCCTTGGGAACTTTTTTAGCACTAACGATACGAGGAAGGCGGATAGCCATGGTTTTTTAAGGGATGTGTGCCTCTGGAAGGGAAGACGAGGAAGATCTCAAAACAACTTGGTAAGCGTAGGTAAACAACTTTACTAGTACTTGAGAATGCGAAAATATGTGTTGCCAATGGACTTATTCTTACTTGTATATATAGATTGAAAGGGGTACGAGGGATTTGTTTCCTCTATCAAGTGGGGGATGTGGACTGAGTGGTGAAGGGGCAGTTGCTGGGGTCTGACCAGTAATGAGAGAGCGATGGGTTGATGAGGGGATCACATGGTGTTGTCTTCTAACACTTTATCAAGAATTGCAGCAGCAAAGACTGGAAAGAAAAGTTTGCCTAGACCTTTCGGTAAGACAGACCGACTCAGGACCCACGATTTGGATCCGTAAAAAGCTTTATCTCACAGTATAAGAGTAGTACTACTACGCCATTTGTGGACAAGCCTGAGACATATAATCTGTCATACAATGATAGGAAACGTATAATATGGGTTAACGGGACCTTCTATGTTGACTTGACTAAAAAAGAAAACATGTTTGGTTATTATGTTTTGGTTGTAACAATTTGACAACAATAGTACACAAGAGAAAGGGATTGAAACTTGATTGTTTCCCCTTTATTTCTGGTATTTTTAAGAAATGAAATTAGCACTGTAACCGTAACTACTTTTACTGATTAAACCAAACCAATCAACTTCTAAATTGGAGTAAAGGACTTGTTATGGATTAATACATGGGTAGATAGATAAGGGAGATGTTTAAACATAAAACACTTGCTATTTTCTTGATTTTTCTGGCTCGTTTCTTAGAGGGCATTTCTACGACAAGCATCCCATTGGAAATTTCTTGATATCAATTATTTCTTGTTATGGACGCATAATTAATTGGTGTAATACCTGAGGAATATCTAAAAATCCCTTGTCTTTGGATCACAAGTTTTGAATCCAATTGGATTTTTCTCCCCATAGAACTTCTAATATCAATGATTTTGCCATTCAATGTTCCAGGCATCAACTTGCAAGACAAAGCCCTGTGACGTACACGTGAAGTACGCCCTACTAGTACCTCCAGTCACAACCAGACCAACCACGAACCGCCAAATTGAAATTTGAAGAAGTGATCGAATTGTTGCAGACAAATAAAGAACGAAAGATTGGCAGCCACACCTCAAACTTTCTCTTCATTTGTGACGGAGAGCACGATCAACAACGTTTGAGGCTTTGAGCACTCTCTCGTAGCCTAGCCAACAATGTTACAAATCTTGACCACATACTATACCTTATTTACTTTTAAAGGAACTTCTTAATAATTTATTTCTGATTCGAATTGAAAATCAAATTAATTTTCGTGTTTTTAATAAATTGAGAATTGAACAAGAAAAAGTAAAAAAAATTTCAATTCAAATCTCAAAGAGAATTATTCACCTCCTACCTCTATTTAATCTGACATTCTAAACAGATGAGTTTAAGGGTATGATCGATTATAAATTAAGATAAAAAGAAGAGTACCTATTTTTCAACAAAAAAAAAAGAAAGCATCTAAACAATGATATTTTGAATGTTAAGCCTAATATTATCTTTGGTTTTTTGTAGACTTTAGGGTATCGCAAATATGGCCACGATGATCAATAAAAAGGGTTGTCATAAGTGTTACAATATGTCCTTGCACTGAGATGAGTCAGCCAACTCATGCGGGTGCTTATAAACGGAAACAGACATGACAAAAATAGGGAAAAGGAACAGTGGACTTAATTTTGATATTTGCAATTGATAAGAAAATGAATAAAATTTTCTTGTTCTCCTTCCACAAAAATACCAAATTACAGTATGTTTAGTTGTTTTCATCTTCGATGGCTCTTGTCCCTCGTAAGGCGTTGCCAGGCCTAACTTGATCCGAATTTTCAAATGATTCAACCACATGGAATTCGGACTTGGAAGGGTCTCTTTCGGTTTTGTCCAGCGTCAACCGTAAATCTCCCCTTTAATTCACCCTATCGTATTTGAAAAATGAATGACCTTTTGCAGATGTTACACCGTTGAATATAGCCCAATTGTGGTTCCGGGCAGAAGTGATGAGTCATCCATCATCCATTATAGGCAATCTTCAATGGATTGACTTGCCTATTCTTACCCGTTCAACTGGGAAGTGACGTTAATGAAAGTCTCTTCTCTGCATGGAATTGTCAAACCACCTCCCATAGGATGATCAAAGCCAAACTCTTCTTCAGCCTTACTCAGCAAAGCTTGAAATGAAGGTTGGTTCAACAAGGTTACTGAAACCACAAATCTCTTCTGTTGGGTCTCTCCAACATAAACTGCAAGGAAGCCTTTTGGCACAACATCTCCAGTTGTTGAAACTGCTTTACTTGCAGCAAAAACAGAAGGGCGCAAAATTTGCTTAGCAAGAAAACTAGTAGCCATTGTTTCTGGTGATAAATTTAAGAGTTTCAGGTGTATAAAAGATTAAAGAGAATTGCTAGATAAAGAAAACTCGTGAGCTGGGTGATATGAGCCTGTGACAGAAATGGGGGGATATACATAGATGGAATGGTTACATGAAATGCGATGATTCTTGAAGTGAAACTGAAACGCTGAGAATCATTTTCTGGGGTTTGCTTGTTTGCGACATAATTCATGATAGCCTCGGCCTTCACATGGCCTTGTTTACCAGCCAATTAACAAATAAAAAAGATGGGGGCCTCGGGATTTATATTGTATGTGCATGTTGAGAAACGAAAGGCCCTTCCACACTGTATTATGCCAAACATTGTTTTAGAATAAATTTGGAGCCTTCCACTTCTATTGGGTTGGAAAGTTGGGATGCAGAACTCACTGTTCTTCCTAGTGCCTTCATCTAGATCCGGATGATAATACAGGATTAAAAAAAGATTGTTTGCTTCTTTTTTTTTTCTTATTTAGTAATTGAGGTGAGTTATAGCAACCTTTTTTGGGGCTACATGAAATAGGGGTTTACTGGGATGGTTGGCTTTTAGCTGCAAAACTTGATGATCTACCGTTTTTAACCTTAAACTTAAAGATTTAATAAAAAAACTTCCAAAGGTTGAGTGTGTCCTGCCAAAAGGTGAAAGCGAAGTAAAGAGGAGTAAGCAGACAAAAAGGTCAAAGAGAAGTAGGCAGCCAATAGGAAAAAACCTAGCATAAGATTTGTTTTTTTTTTATTTTTTTTTAAAGTGACGTTAACAGTCGGCTTTAAACTTTTGACACTATCATTTTTAACAGCCTATAAAAGAGATAGGACAGATGGCAAAAAAGCACGGATGGGGCACGATAGCGAGGCAGAGGATATGTATCCTTACTGTGTAGGATGATGGCCAATGGTAGACAAGCTAAAGCTTAGGAATTGACAGTTGGATGCGCGACGACCATACATAATGCAAACCTAATTGTCGTTTTGATTAGGAACATGCGTAGGATAAATGTTTGGTGAGTTTCCAATAGAAGAGAGAATAAACCACGACGCTCTTAAGGAAAGGGAAAAAGATGATTGGTCCACTCCCTCTTTTCCAGACAATCATAATTTCCCTTTTCCTAGGAGATAAACAGCCAAGTCAAACAAAATTCATCGCGACATTAGATTGTCTAAGTTAGAGCTATTTTCTTTAGGATCTAAGGAATGTAAAATTGAGGTTTCCAATGTTTGTCCTGAAGATAACCAATATTTTAAACAGGTTAATCATATTCAAATCAATATATTTTTCTCTCATCCAAAATATTCTTGGAAAAGATTTGGGGCTTGATAGCGAGGATTCATAGATTTTATTTTATCCCTTAAATTTTTGCTAAGCAAAAAGAAAATTTTCAACACGTCTATTAGTTCTGCTCCTCTACACCCCATATAAGAGGGCTTATGTCTGTGGATGCAAAACGGGTTGGGCATGGACCTTTTCACTAAACCGATGACCAGAGTTGTTTTGAATAAAATTTAACCTAGGCTCATCTTTTTCGAAATTCTTACAGTTTTTCTTTTTTAAAATAAAAAAATTGATTGCCAAATTGTTACTGTTTTTTCAGATTTTTATTGGCTGTATCGAATAGTTAAAGACTGACTAACAGCAATAGCATATTTGATATTCTGAATTTTCATCCTTTCAGGGTTTTCGATTTTCTGCACACTTATTTTCTTGGGAAAATTAGGATTACGTACTTTGCCTAAACAACTGTAATTTGTATTAAAAAAAAAATTTCTCAGAAGTGTATACATTTGGTCATCATCTCTTTCTACCAAAGAAACAGAAGGATGTACATGAATAGACAAAAAAATTGTATCTGCTGATTACTTTTAGCTGTAGCAAGTTAATGCAAGCAGGAAGTGAGATCAATGAAGACCTCTTCTCTGCAAGGAATTGTGAGACTACCCATAGGATGATTGAATCCGAATTCTTCCTCAGCAATACTTAACAACTTCTGAAATGAAGGATGATTCAATACTGAAATTGGAACTACAAATCGCTTCTTTTGGCTCTCCCCAACATAAACTGCAAAGAATCCTTTGGGAACATCCGTTGAGGTGGAGGCTGCTTGATTTGGAAACAGTTTAGATTGACGAAGAATCTGCTTAGCATGCATAATTCTAGGCACACTGATAGCCATTTCCAATAGTAATTTGGAGTATGAAGAATAGCAGAGGAGACTTGACTCAAGAGTGTTAGGATTCAGTAGTAGAGGAGAATGTGAGAATGCCTAGGTTGTTGTCTGGATAAGGCACTTGTATATATAGATGGAAGAATGCATATAAGAAACTAATGACCTGCAGATTGAGTGGTCAAGATGCTCAGAATCACATGGCTGTGTCTTCCAACAGATCATCAAGAAATAGGTGACTATTGAGAACAATGTACGTCTGTTAGAATGCATTATAGCCCAGCCATTCTCAAAGAATGACCAACAATCAACGGCCCCACTTGACATCAAGTTGATATAAGATAGGAAAAATTCTTTTCATGCAATTCTACAGGAAATTTCCGATGACATGCTTAGGTAGTAGTCGATTCTAAATCTGGTATCAATCCATTCGGGGTCGACTTAACAGGTCTCTTCGTACGAAATTTTGTCTTCATAAATTTGTCATCTGCGCCTGTATTAATTGTCGTTTGTTCATATCAATAGACCATCCCAGCTGGATTACATTTTTTGTCCTCCTGAAGATTTAAGAAATCTTACTGGACTTTTCAAGGCAGTTATACTACCATACAAGAAGCTTAAACAGTAACAAACACCGAAACTAGCAGCCGCTGAAGGAGAATTTATAACAGGTCCCAACCCTAATCACATGCATGCGTTCCTTCGGTGGATTAACTGGTAAGACAAATCACAAACCCAACCCTTCTGAAGAGATCCTGAAGTGTGTCCTACAGGCTACAACTAGTCCTCATCAGAACCCAAATGATTGCCTTTTATCCTAATTGATTATGACTGACGATTGCGAAATTTCCGCTACATGTCGCCAATTATATGGGTAACCGACGGAAGAATCCTGTTTTTATTTTTTATTTTTTTTGGGATTGTACAGAAGATTTCTGTCTTAATGCACATTTGTGATGGAATATTTCTAGCGTTTTCTGCATTCATTGACTATTGAAGCCTCGTTCTCACCTTTTAGATATCCTAACTCTTTGGTTAAAAGGATGTAATAAGCGGAGATAAGAAGCCAGGTCAAAACTCAAAAATTTGAAATCAGTTGTAATGTATCCAAGGACAGATTTAAGAGCATCAAGATCAAGTCACTCTGTGTAAATACTTATGGGAGCTAAAAATGTATCTGGTTTTGGAAGAAGAATGAGGCATAAAAATGTAGGACTGACTGGCAAAATATTCATGATGACTATGGCCATGATTAAATTCGAGTTCCTGATCTGAGACTGAATAGTGAATCCTATAATATTAATGACACCAATATGTTATGGACATTGATAAAAAGGAAAACATAGACAGAAAGAGAGGACAAAACTGAAGAAACAAAGTTCATTCATCTTCGGTTGATGAATTTACACTGTAATTTTCATTTACAGAAAAAATGGAGATGAAGAAAATGAGAAATTTACAATAAGTTGGAACAGGTAACTACTCTCGAATGCAAAACTGGGGTTGAGCTTTTTCAGTCCACAAAGTCAGAAAGGTATTGTTTTCTAGACTAGCCATCATTATATCTTTGTTGCCTCTCATGAGCAATTCAAACTACAAGCAAGTTCGATGAAGGCTTCTTCTGCATACGGGATTGTGAGACCACCCATTGGATGATCAAAGCCAAACTCCGCTTCTGCCTGATTTAGCAGTTCTTGAAATGTTGGTGCTTCAAGAATGAAACTGGAATCAGAAAGCCCCCTTTTTGGGATTTTCCAACATAAACAGCAAGGTGGCCTCTGGGTATTTCTGAAGCTGCAGTCAGTCTTTCGATAATCTGCTTAGCTTGAACAAGCACGGGAACTCGGAAACCCATAACCCTTATGTCACTGATAAATGTAATGGCACGATATGTATCTAAGGCTGCTAGTTAGCTAATGCGTGAAAATTTATACATCAGACGATGGGAAGCACCCTTTCCATTACTATATATGGAGCAAGTGATAAATCCCACATTCCGGCGACGAGTGAAGCGAAACTTGTCGATGTGGTCCATTGACATAAATCATGAGAGAACCATCACAATTCACATGGATTTTCCTACCAAAAGTAAACAAATTTGAAAGATATTTTCATATTATTTATCTATGATCATAATTCATAACCCACCACTTCGCAGAACAAACCAGAGGCTGCCCCACCCTGAATTGATCTCTCATTGGACCTGCTGCTGGTAATGTAATCTGTCCGTTTTATAAATGGATAAAATTGTAGGGACAATTATGTGGATTAGTCTATATCATCATTTCATCATAGTCAACATTAGCATGCAATCAATACCCTGTTTATTTGCGTCACCGCCAGGCACTAGAACAAGTGATCGGCTCATGTGATGATGCTGCTTGACACATCCTAGAGAAGTGATGATAAAAACTGGGCCTAATTCCTAAGGATGAAACATTTTATGGGAACATTAAGCCACCAAGCAAGTGATTTGTTTTCAGATTGATCAAATCCAGAAAAAATGTTAAAAGATATAAGAAAACATAGTATTTCATGCTGAGCAAAAAAAATAAATTATTTCACTCTATCAGTCAACTAATAGCAGAATGACTCAAAATATAAAAAATAAATTATTTTCAAGCTACTTATCCTGGAGTTTATTTATTTATTTTCCCCTGCTTTGAGTTTCCTTGAACAATGTTGTAGCAATAGCACAGGGGTGAATTCCTTAGGTTAACCTACGAGTAACTATTTGACTTGTTCAACGATCTTGGTCAACAGAAAGGAGATGTTACCCAACCACATTCCGAGTATATGGTGAGAGGACACCATATAATCACATGAAGCAGAAAAGAAAGGAGTTGGTAGTCCCCTGAGTTTAACTCAAAATGGTTTAAAAGTTACCTGATGTTAAATAGGGTCATTTTCCTAAATAATTTGGTACAGATATAAGAGTGGAGTTAGAGAATCTAAAATATTTTCGTTAACATACTAAATTTGTTGGTTAAGCATTAACGGTAGAAGCAGTCCATGTAAATGGAATCATGTTGCTATCAATCGAGTACTGGGAAAAGATGGTTTAGATTTGGCAAGTTTAGTTTGTGATATGTCCGATGAATGTGGATTGGCACTATCTCTCTTCTTTTATTTTGTTGCCTAGAGCCAAATTATATGATTTAGCCCCTGCTTTCGAGGTGCTGTCAGCTATATCATCCACTGGTAGAATAACTAGTTGGCCCTAAGGGGTCAAATCATTATATTTTTCTTAGTTAATGGTCAAATTTTAAGAAGAAAATTTAATTTCTTTTTCTATCCCAATGAAAATTATGATGATTTTTGATCTTTTGAGAAGGTCACTGATACACAAGAAAATTAGTTGTATGAAATAATTTTAGATCAAGATAAATCATGTACAGTTCAATTAAAGATTAAAGAAGAAAAAGGGAAACCAGGAGATTCTAAAAAGAAAAGAAAATTTTCAATTGAATCATGCTTTTTATACTGTCATTTTCCCAATTGATTGAACGGTTTGGTTGAAGTTACAGTAACACCATCTCTAATTTTCCACTTAGGGAGAATTATAACTGCTCCCCAGGGCAAAAAGGATGGAAAAAAAGTTTTGTTTACATGGTATTAGCTTGCTCTACAAAATTGTATAGGCTAATTAGTGTTAATTCTCCGGTAATCAATTCAAGCGAGAGGTGACATCAAGAAAGAGGTCTTCATCACAGGGAATTCTAAGACCGCCAGTTGGATGACTATAGCCGAACTCTTCTTCTGATAAGGCGAGAAGATCTTGAAAAGAAGGCTGGTTCAAGAATGACACTGGTATCACAAACCTCTTCAGGTTTTCTCCAACATAAACTGCAAAGTAGCCCTTGGGAACTTTCTTAGCGCTAACAACACGAGGAAGGCGGATAGCCATGGTTTTGTGATGGATGTGTGCTTCTGGAAGGGAAGACGAGGAAGATCTCAAAAAGCTTGGAAAGCGTAAGTAAACAACTTTACTAGTACTTGAGAATGTGGAAATATGTGTTGCCAATGGACTTATTTTTACTTGTATATATAGATGAAAGGGGTACAAGGTATTTGTTTCCTCTATTTAAGTGAGAGATGTGGAATGAGTGGTGAAGAGGCAGTTGCTGGGGGTCTGAACAGTAATGAGAGAGACAATGGGTTGATGAGGGGATCACATGGTGTTGTCTTCTAATACTTTATCAAGAATTCCAGCACCAAAGACTGGAAGGAAAGGTTTGCCTAGCCCTTCCGGCAAGACAGACCGACTCAGGACCCACTCAAATATGGAAGATTTGGATCCGTTGAAAGCTTTATTTCACAGTAGAAGGGTAGTACTACTACGCCATTTGTGGGCAAGCCTGAGACATATAAGCTTTCATATAGTGACAGCAAACATATAACATGGGTTACTCGACCTTCTATGTTGATTTGACTAAAAAACGAAAACTGGAAAAGAGATATTTCTTTTGCACTTGAAAAACGATTTTAGAATTGGAAACATACCATACAGAAGTAATAACATATTTAAAGATAAATTAGTATCGGGTTATAAATAAGAGAAATTAAATATGGCTCGAAGGTATCCATATAATTTTTTTGAAATGAATTTCAAGAGATGAGAATTTGAAAATTGTAATATTTGACTGGTGAAATTAAAAATTTCTCTTAAAATTTAAGTGCCATTTGAAATTGTTGTCAATTTTTAAATTGATGTTTCAAAAGTTTTTTTGTTTTGTATTGTTTTATTTTCAATTTATTGAAACTGAAAGCATGGCTGGTTATTAAGTTTTATTCAATTTATCAATTTATTAAATTGATGTTTCAATTTGACACCAATAGTGCATAGGTGAAAGTTGTTGAAGCTTGAACCAAGAAAGTGGTAAGGGTTTGATCCTATCCCTTTTTCAACTTTCTTTAAATTCTGGCATTTTTAAGGAAAAATAAAAAGTTTTGGCACTGTAGTTGTACGAGCATTGTTTACCTGCAGAAAACACTTCGGAAATTGAGCAGCAGCAATTTCGCTGCTTCCAACAATTTCTGATAATAGATCCTTACCCTTCCATCTAATTTAATTGATAATCTCCGTTTATGGTTATATCAAGAATTCGAGGTTATAAACCATCCTTTTATCCTGTAATCTAATCATTTAATATATATATATATGCATGTATGTATGTATGTATAGAAGAACAAATCTGAATAACATAACCATTGAAAAATGAAAAAGACCTTAATTGAATTGAATTGCGATTTTGATAGAAGATGCGGTTACATGATCAAATCCACCTCTAATTTCCCACTTAGGAGACTTGCATACCCACTCCCAAGGCAAAAAGGGGGTGGAAAAAAAATAATTGTATTCACGGTAATAATGGTGTTTGCTTTACAAAATTGTATTCACTGATCTATGCAAGTTCCCTCAAAAGCCACTCAAGCGAGAAGTAAGATCAACAAAAATGTCTTCACTGCAGGGAATTCTTAGACCACCGTTAGGATGATCATACCCAAACTCTTCTTCTGATAAGCTCAGTAGATCCTGAAATAAAGGGCTGTTTTAAGTATGATATTGGTATCACAAACCTCTTCTGATTTTCTCCCACGTAAACTGCAAAGCAGCCCTTGGGAACAATTCTGTTGCCAGAGGAGGTGATGCCCGAAGAATTCTCTTGGCATTAACAATGCGTGGCAGACGGAAACCCATGGTTTTTTTTTTCCCGATGGATAGATCTCAACAGACTTTTGGAAAGCGAATGAAAATCTTTTTGACGCTTATGATTGTAAAAATTACTTGGGGTTGCTAATGAAGGTGATCATGCATGTATATATAGAGGAAAGGGAATAAGGGCAGGTACTTCGGGTATCTAAATGGGCGGCATGGGCTCATAAGGGGTTCACATGGCGTTGTCTTCCAACTCATCATCAGGAATATCAAAGCAAGCCCGGAGAAAACCTTGCTCTCCTCTTCCAGCAAAACAAACGACTCAGGACCCACTCAAAATTGGAAGACAGGGATCGGTGAAAACCCTTTTGCTTATTTTAGGGGTAGAACTACTTGGTTACGTTTACATTGAAATGCTATGACTGATATTAATTATCGAAA
Source organism: Theobroma umbraticum (assembly GCF_002168275.2). Taxonomy (NCBI): domain Eukaryota; kingdom Viridiplantae; phylum Streptophyta; class Magnoliopsida; order Malvales; family Malvaceae; genus Theobroma; species Theobroma umbraticum. Next base: position 6,943,414 of record NW_018397261.1, read on the forward strand.
CACGTTTGGAATTCTAAGGAAATCTATAAGAATTTTCGTGAAGGTCGAACAAAGTACGGATTATCTTAAAAATTCTTATCTGATTGTACTTGTTAGTTGGAAGACATCCGGAACTCGGTTGCACCGCCAAATGAGTAGCCTTGTTTTTCACTTGAAGATGTGCAGTTATGATTATTCAATTGCTTTCAACACCTACCTTGAAATCACAGAGGAAGGTGCAGGGGAAAAGGAAAGAAAGGAAGAAATTCCACAAGTTCAGAGACTAGATTAGTGAAATTTTTGGCTTGTATTTCGTTGATGACTAAGAAATCCTTGAATAATCAAATACTTGGCCTTTAATTAGCTTTTCATTTTGAATTTATTAAAAGTAACAAAGTTACACATTTTTGTCTCAGATCAATCGAGCATGAGCTGTATATAAATTAACTATCAACAGATTTTGACAGGAATTTTCAATTTGATGATAATTTTGACAGGAAGACCATTAATGGTAATTAACCAACTATTGTATGAAGTGCGTGGCAGCGACGAGGCTTACGGACAAGTCCATGTGTACGTGAAGTTCATATGAAGATGTGGTCTACTTCTTGTCCTATTAGTTCGATTATTAGATCAAACCTGTCGAGGCTAAATCATATTGGAAGCCATGAGGCCCATGACAGCAAAGAATTAGGTATCAACCTCATTCCTGGGAGAAGCTTAGCCTTTTGAATGGACCCTTATCCAAAATAACGCAAAATATTTCTTTTTGGAACCAAGTTCCATCCAAAAGCAAATGGACCCCTCTGTTCCTGCAAGGAACATTTTCCGGCCAGAATGACAGGTTAACTGAAAGGTTAACTTCACTCCTCAGTAAAAGTGATATGTAAGCCAAAAAAAAAAAAACCAATTAAGTGATATAAATGGTGGCAGAATAAGCAATAAATGTCCTCTAGGAAATAGGAGTTTTGACAGATTATATCCACATCTGCATTATCATGTATTGTTCAAGTGTCTTAGTTAAAATGACCTATTATTGGACATCAATGGGTGATTATGAGTTTAAATGATTGTATTAGTACACAGCTACCATCAGAAACAATAGGATGAGAAGAATAAGTTGGGCTAAACTAAAAGAAATTATCGTTTAATCTATTGGTTACAAAGAATAATAAATTCACAAGGGAATGGGATCGCAGAAAACAGTTCACCATTTACACTCGCTTCCTATATTAAATCGCTGTGTTATTTAAGGTAGAGAAAGTTAATCTCTGCTACTCTCATGAGCATTGCAGACTACAAGTGAGATCAATGAAAGCTTCTTCGCTGCAGGGGATTGTCAGACCACCCATAGGATGATTAAATCCATACTCTTCTTCAGCTTGACTCAACAAATTCTGAAAGGAAGGATCCTTTAGGAATAAAATTGGGACAACGAATCTCTTCTTTTCAGCTTCTCCGACATAAACGGAAAAGTGGCCTTTGGGAACTGGCGTGGTCTCTGAAAATGAAAGAGTCCGTTTTAGACTCTGCTTGGCACTTACAATTCTTGGCAGGCGGAAACCCATGATTTTGAGAATTGAGATTGTTTTACAAGTAGTAGGTAAAGGAAATATATCTGTAGGAACTTGGAGAATTAGGAAAGGCTTTGGCACTGCGGGGTGGCTATGAATGGAATGTATATTTATAGGAAGTAAATGCTTTATGGTTGGCAATCCCAGGCTGATTGAATGGTGAAGAAAGACTCCCTAAGGAAGATCTTTAAGGACACAACCTATGAGGAATCACATGGCCTTGCCTCCCAAATGATGATAAAATTTTGACAAATTTCGTAGCAATGTCTATTCTGTTGCAATCTATCATGGCTTACCATTCAATGAAATATACCAACAATGATGGCCCATTACAATATCATTGAATAATGGCCTGCTGATAATAACTTTACTTAGCGGATCATATGGATGAAATATTGAGCAAAATAATCAAAATAATATCCAATATTTGGCGACTATGAGTTGGTTTGCCAGCCCTACATGTTTGCTGATGATCAGGATATAGATCAGAGCTGCTACCAGTAACACTTATTCTTTAACTATGTTGAACACAGAATGAAACTAGTTACATATCCATGTGAGATTGTTTCGTTTCTTGAACAAGTGAGGAACGGGATCCAAGGAACCTGGTTGGTTAAGCCTAGAACTCAAGGGCTGACAGGTTGTCCAGAAGCACTAACGAACCTAGTAATTAATGATGTTATGCTAATAGTCTGGAATTGCCGAATCTAGACTAAATATATATTAGACAAAGAAATCTTTCATTTCATTTGACCACAGATTTCTTTTGTCTTTTGTTAGGTGGAAAGTCAGCTCTTCAACCACAAGCCAATTCTCAAGTAATTACGAGCAGTGGAAAGCTCTCGTTATTATTATTTTTCTATCGTTTTCAAGAGTAACGATACAGGGCGCTTTATACATAGTTTCCAATCCATATTTTCACCTGTATGAAGATAATTGCACTTAATGCGAATCACCGTACTCAGCTGTCAAAGTTTTCAGGGTCTGGCTAAAGTTTTAGCTTGTTCTGACTAAATTGATATTCCTTCTGTTTAATTTTGTTTCTTTTTATTTGATTTTTTGTCAGATGAAAATAATTTAGACTTTTTTTTTATAAAATATCAATTAAATTAAATATTTACAAATTTTGGGTTATAGATTTTTTTATTCAACACTTAACTTTCTCTTTTTTTCATTCTGTTTTCCTATTCCAAGTAATTTGCAAAATAAATAAAAAAAAATTGAGCAAAAGCCCATAGACAAATCCTATTATTCCCCCAAAGCTATCCAAAATGGCATGAAAAACTCCAAACCTCTCTATTTCGGTGTGGTAAAATGGTTTCCAAAATTGAACCGTGGAATTTAACACAAAATACTCACATGTCAATCGCCCCTAATTGTACTAGTAAGGATTGCAGTTGAATGTCCACCTACTGGATGGCCTTATGTTTGGATAACAATTGTATTAGTAGCCAACATCAAAGCAAAAATGTCGATGACAAGACTATTTCTGATAAAAAATTTGTTCTCATTTTTACATTCATTACGAAAAAATAATTGAAGTTCACACGAGCATCGGATTGCTTAAAACAATCTACCATTTACACTTGCTTCCTATATAAAACTGCTATATTTTGTCAGCTGAGCTAGAGAGAGTTAATCTCTGCTCGGGTTAGTCATTTCAAAATCAACTCTCATGAGCTTTGCAGACTGCCAACGATATCAAGGAAAGCTTCTTCGCTGCAGGGGATCGTCAGAGCTCCCATGGGATGATTAAATCCATACTCTTCTTCGGCTTCACTCAACAAATTTTGGAAGGAATGATGCTTCAGGAATGAAATTGGGACAACAAGTCTCTTCTTTTCAACTTCTCCAACATAAACAGCGAAGTGGCCTTTGGGCACTACTGTGGTTTCTGAAATGATAGAGTCCGTTTTAGACTCCGCTTAGCATTAACAATTCTTGGCAAGCGGAATCCCATGACTTTGTGAATTGAGATTCTTCTACAAGTAGTAAATGGAAGAAAAATGAATGTGTGGGACTTGGAGAAGTAGCTAGGAAAAACTTTGGCACAGGGTAGCTATACTTGGAATGTGCATTTATAGAGAGCAAATGCTTAGTGGTCAGCAATCTCAGCCTGAATGTGTGGTGCGAGAGAGAACCCAATGGTGTTTTTAAGGACATAGGGTATGGAGAATCACACGGTCTTGCCTCCCAACTAATGATAACAAGTTTTGACAAATTTCTTGGTGTAATCTACTCTGTTGCAATCTACCATAGCTCACCATTCAATGGAACCAACAATAATGGCCCATTTCCAATATTATTATCATTGAACCATGGCCAGATGAAAATGGCTTTATTGTGCAGATCATATGGATGACATGCTATGTAGTTGAGTCCAGCAAAATATCAAAATAATCATATCCACTAGCGACTATGAGTTGGTATGCAAGCCCTACATGTTTGCTGATAAATAGGATCAAAGACCAGAGCTGCCTGTACCATTTGTTCTATGACTCTGTTCAGCGCAGAATCACACAAGTTACCAGTCCATGTGCCATTGTTTGGCGGCTTCAACAAGTGAGGAATGGGTGATGTTAGGAATTGGCTGGTTGAGCCTCGGTTTTAAGGGATAATAGTTTGAACAGAAGCACTGCCACCCTAGTATTAATGATGTTATGCTAATCCTCCAGAATCATCCAATCTAGACTAATGTGATTTATGGGTTAGACAAAGAAATCCTTCATTTTAGTTGACCTGAGTTTTTTTTCAAGTCAGACTGCTCTGGAAAGTCAACTCTTCAGCTATCATGAGGATAAGGAACTTCTAATCTATACACAAGTCAATCCTCGAGTAGTGCAAACCTCACCATGACTTTTTTGAGTGTCAGAATATAGGTACATAATTCGCTATGTGTCCTGGATTTCTTTCAGTATGTTGTCACCTCTAATAAAAAAATCCCAAAATGTATTTATCTTTTGGGATTCTTTTTCTTTGACAGATTATATCCCTTTGCATTAGCACGTATTGTTTAGGTAAGTGTCCTAGCTAAAATGAACTAGTAATATCCACCCATGGGTGATTTTGAGTTCAAATAATTGTATCAGTACGCAGCCATCATCAGAAACAATATGATGAGAATGATAAGTTGGGTTAAAAAAAATTATCATTTGATATATTGGTTAATTACAAGTAATAATTAAATTCACAAGGAAATGGGATCGCAAAAAACAATCTACCATTTACACTCGCTTCCTATATAAACCGCTCTGTGTTAGTTGAGCTAAAGAGAGTTAATCTCTGCTACTCTCATTAGCTTTGCAGACTACAAGGGAGATCAATGAAAGCTTCTTCGCGGCAGGGGATTGTCAGAGCACCCATAGGATGATTAAATCCATACTCTTCTTCAGCTTGACTCAACAAATTCTGGAAGGAAGGATCCTTTAGGAATGAAATTGGGACAACGAATCTTTTCTTTTCAGCTTCTCCGACATAGACAGCGAAGTGGCCTTTGGGTACTGGCGTGGTCTCTGCAAATGAACGAGTCCGTCTTAGACCCTGCTTGGCACTAACAATTCTAGGCAAGCGAAAACCCATGATTTTGAGAATTGAGATTGTTTTGCGAGCAGTAGATAGAAGAAATGAATGTGTAGGAACTTGGAGAATTAGGAAAGGTTTTGGTACTGCAGGGTGGCTATGAATGGAATGTATATTTATAGGAAGCAAATGCTTTAAGGTTGGCAATCCCAGGCTGATTGAATGGTGAAGAAAGACTCTCTAAGAATGATCTTTAAAGACACCCTATGTGGAATCACATGGCCTTGCCTCCCAAATGATGATAAAATTTTGACAAATTTCGAAACGTAGTCTATTCTGTTGCAATCTATCATGGCTTACCATTCAATGAAATATACCAACACTAATGGCCCATTACAATATCATTGAATCATGGCCTGTTGATAATAACTTTACTTAGCGGATCGCATGGATGAAATATTAAGAAGCAAATTAATCAAAATAATATCCAATATTCGGCGACTATGAGTTGGTTTGCTAGTCCTACATGTTTGCTGATGATCAGGATAAAGACCTGAGTTGCTACTAGTAGGACTTGTTCTTTAACAGTGTCGAACACAGAATGAAACAAGTTACATATCATGTGAGATTGCTTCGTTGCTCGAACAAGTAAGGAACGGAATTCAAGGAATTTGGTTGGTTGATCACTTGAGAGTACATATTAAGGGATGATATGTTTTTTTTTTTTTTATAATTTAAAGAAAAGGAATTGAATCCTACTTTTTAAATAAAAAAATTATATATCAATTAATAAAATAAAATTTGAGTGTTTTAAAGGATGATAGGTTGAACCAAAACACTATCCATTAGCCAACCTAATAATTACTTATAATCTTTTTTCCTTAAGTTGAAAAGTCAACTCTTCAACGACCACAGGGATCAGGAAATTTCTAATCTAAACACAAGCCAATACTCAAGTAATTACAAGTAGTGAAAAACTCAATTTGTTGCAAGTGTGACAATACATGGCACAATATATATATTAGAACAAGGGAGTCCAAAACCAAAAATAAAACTTCTATAAATTAATAATTTCAATTCAATAATATTTTTGATCAGTTTCGACTTGTGACTAACATGATAAATTAATAATTGACTAAATATATAAGAAAATATATTTAAAAAAATATATAAGTCTCACTTGATATATAAATTAATAATTTTTTTATATATCAAAACTATATATATAAATTACTTAATTAAGAAGTCTTTATAAAATATGACTCTAATATTATTTATTTTTTTAAAAATTAATGTCTCTTTGAACCTCACCTCTAATTTTTTTAATGCATTAAAAAACTTTAATGTAGTGTTCTCGTATTGTAAGAGAAAATTATGCAATTTGATTGTTGTTTTGAGTGTATTTTTGCACAAGATAAACTCTAATACAAAACTATCGTCTTCAACTTCATCTTCTTTGTCATTTTTCATAATTGTTGTTTTCAATAATTTTCTCGTTACAAATAATGATAATTCATAATTCGGTAATTAATTAATATTTGTATAATCATAATACACAATACTTGTATTAAGTTCAATGTTTTGAAAAAAATAATAAAAAATATCTTGATAAATTAATTTTTTATTAATTAATACATAAATTAATAAATTATTAATTTATCAATTAAATATATTTCGATAATTTAATAAAAATCCATGGTCCCAAACGTTTTAATTTACAAAAGTTTTACATATTAAGCAAAAGCACCAAGGTGTCTATCAATGACTTCTAATTAATTGTTAACTTTGTTTTGTACTAACGAATCAATTCTCTGAGCAATCATCAATGTATAATATGATTATCAAATTTTTATAATGTTTTTTTGTAATTAAACATTATCGAAGTAATTTAGAGAATATTAAAAAGAAAGATTGATAAAATCATTTTTATATGTATTTTCTAAATAGAGGATTTTTTTAAAAAAATCATGTTTATTTGTATAAGTATAATTGTTTAGGCATATCACACATAAGTACATATATATATGTTGGCAATTCAAAATTAGAAATAAGTATAATTTTTTTATTATGCAAAACAAAACTTTAGCATCTTAGGGAAACACACCCCATTGTATCATTCATCAGTAAGTCCTAATGTTACGAAATCATTATCCTCTTCCCAAAAGACGTGCCTGCTAAAGTGTGTAACATACCAACTTATAAAGAGTCTAAGACTTTCTGTTTCTGTCTTATGTGGAATAGAGGCACCTTTTGTGATACTCTCTTTCACCCGATTTCGGCAACGTCCTCATTGTCGTCGACCACCCTATCTACCCTGGTCCGTTAGGGCGCTTGGCGTGAGTCGGTTGAGGTCCAAGGCAACGTCCTCATTGCAGTTGACCACCCTATCTACCCCGATCTGTTGGGGTGTTTGGTGTGAGTCAGATGAGGTCCAGTTGGACATGATACCACTTGTTACGGGATCATTACACTCTCCTCAACAGACACGCCTATTAGGGTGTGTAACATGCCTGTTGGGGTGTGTAACATGCCTGTTGGGGTGTGTAGCACACCCGCTTGTAAAAAGCCCAAGATTTTCCGTTCTTGTCTGATGTGGGATAGAGACACCTTTTATAACACTAAGCTCTAGTCGAAGGATTATAAAAAATGGTGAATTTCGTATCCATAGAAAAACCTTTAACTATAAAATCAGCCAAAACATTATCCTCCCTGAAGACGTGATGAATACGAGCTTCTCATTGACGATGAATAAGAATATGAATAGTTTGAATTAAATCTAAGATGAAACATGGATGAACTAGTGGGGAAGTAATGGCTTGCAAAACAAGCTTGCCTCAACATGGAGTTCGATGACCCGAGTCCCAAGCTAAACATAATCCCGATCTGCTCCCCAAAGTTTCTCATCGTACACTTTCCAAGACAAACTGTAAATCCATCCTGCCATTCTCGAGGTTCAAAGAACTCCGCTTGCTGCCGTGAATAATTGTCTCTGTATAAGCCAAGTGGTCAAGTGTTTTATTAAATAATAATAATATTTATTAATAATATATAATGGGCAAAAGATGTAAGAGTTATCACCCGGAAATTATATGAGTTCGATTAACGATCAAAGTTATCCAAAATGAAATGAAATATTCTGTTCTGTGAGGTAAAAAAGCTTCAAAAATTGAACCGTGAAATTTAACAGAAATTTTCACATGTCCAATGCCACTAATAATACTAGTAAGGATTGTAGTTGAAGTCGGTAAGCAAGTCCACCCGCTGGGTGGCCTTAAGTTTAGATAACAATTGTAGTAGTAGCCAACATCAAAGCAAAAATATCGATGACAAGAATATGTCTGGTAAAAATTTTTTCTCATTTATACATTCATTACGAAAAAAAAATTGAAGTTCACAAGGGTATGGGATTGCTTAAAACAATCCTCCTTTTACGCTTGCTTCCTATATAAAATTGGCATGTTTTGTCACCTGAGCTAGAGTGAGTTAATCTCTGCTCCGGTTAGCCATTTCAAAATCAACTCTCATTAGCTTTGCAGACTGCCAATGATATCAAGGAAAGCTTCTTCGCTGCAGGGGATCGTCAGAGCTCCCATGGGATGCTTAAATCCATACTCTTCTTCGGCGTCACTCAACAAATTTTGGAAGGAATGATGCTTCAGGAATGAAATTGGGACAACAAATCTCTTCTTTTCAACTTCTCCAACATAAACAGCAAAGTGGCCTTTGGGCACTACTGTGGTTTCTGAAAATGAAAGAGTCCGTTTTAGACTCCGCTTAGGACTAACAATTCTTGGCAGGCGGAAACCCATGACTTTGTGAATTGAGATTCTTCTACAAGTAGTAGATGGAAGAAAAATATATGTGAGGGACTTGGAGAAGTGGCTAGGAAAAACTTTGGCGCAGGGTAGCTGTACTTGGAACGTGTATTTATAGAGAGCAAATGTTTTATGGTCAGCAATCTCAGGCCGAAAGTGTGGTGGAAGAGAGAACCCAATGGAGAAATTTTCAAAGACATAGGGCATTGAGAATCACACGGTCTTGCCTCCTAACTAATGATAACATTTTTGACAAATTTCTTAGTGGAGTCTACACTGTCGCACTCTACCATAGCTCACCACTCAATGGAACCAACAATAATGGCCCATTTCAAATACTATTATCATTGAATCATGACCAGATGATAATGACTTTACTTTACAGATCATATGGGTGAAATGCTATGTAGTTGAGACCAGAAAAATAGCAAAAAATTACATCCGCTAGCGACTATGAGTGGGTATGCAAGTCCTACATGCTTGCTGATAAATAGAATCGAAGACCAGAGCTGCTTGTAGTACTTGTTGTAGGACTCTGTTGAACGCAGAATGACACAATTACCAGTCATGTGCCATTGCTTGGTGCCTTCAACAAGTGAGGAACGGGTGATGTTAAGAATTGGTTGGTTAAGCCTCGGCTTTAAGGGATGATAGGTTGAACAGAAGCACTGACCACCCTAGTAATAGTGATGCTATGCTAATCCTCCAGAATCATCCAATCTAGACTAAAGAGATTTATGGGTTAGACAAAGAAATCTTTCATTTTGGTTGACCACATTTCTTTTGAAAGTCAACTCTTCAGCTATCATGAGGATAAGGAACTTCTAATCTGAACACAAGTGAATCCTCAAGTAGTGCAAGCAAACCTCACCTTGACTTTTTTTTCAGTGTTAGAATATAGGTACAGAATTCGCTGTGTGTCCTGGATTTCTTTGAATATATTATCACGTCTAATAAAAAAAATCTCAAAATATATTTAGCTTTTGGTAATCTTTTTGTTTGACACCTTACTAAGCCAAAACTGCTGCAAAACATTTTCTTTTACGGGACAACCCAATTTTCATGTGAAAATGAGATGCGCTTACTAGTTTGAGAAAAGTAAAAATTAAGCCCATTGTTGGAAGTTTAATAGATTGCATATAAGCAGGACATGAGATTCAAGGTTCAAGTGATCGTCGAAGATGGATTCCAGGACCAGGAGAAGAGGTGAAGGGGAAGAGCGTGAAGACTTTTGAGCCTTATAGGGAGGAGAGGGTGAGGGAGAGTCTTTGTAAAGATGGAAAATGTATTGCGCCTTTAAATGGCGAAAGACTTAAAGGCAGTTGACCCTCAAATGTTTCACAAAGATTTTCCTCCTTCCAAACACCTGAAATGCCTCTGGAACATCACTCACAAATACCTATTCCACAATTCTTTTTTCTGGCATTTCTTTTTCTGACAGTCTCATTTGATTTACTATCTTCATGAGCTTATTAATGTAATTCTTGACATCATCATTATCTTTCATTCTCAGCACCTCAAACTCTTTCATCAAGTTGAGAATTTGCACTTGCCCGATCCTTCTGAACCTTGAAACTCCTCCAACTTATCCCAAGCTTCTTTGGCTAATTTACAAGCCATAATCCTTGTGAAGATGAAATCCATGTAGCATTGCACGGTGGATGCATGACAGAGCTTAATTTGTACCTCTTTGCAACTTTTACATTGTGTTGCTTTATCTGAGCTATTGGGGATTAGCTCTGTGTGCAGGAAGTTCTACTCCTCATTCGATAACCTCCCATAAGTTAAATGCCTTCAGGCAGGCTTTCATTTTGACTGATCATATGGGATAGTTTTCACTATTAAATACGTGTGGTGTTGTGTGTGAGAAGTTGCTCGAGACTATGTTTAAGAATTAATGGCTTCTGTGCATAGGTTTTTATTCCTATCAATTTTTTTTTTCTTTGAAAAGTAGTTGTTTATTATCCACTCAGTAGCTAGTATGCCACCCTAAGTCTTAAGCTAGGTAGTCAAAGACTCTTAATAACATAAATCCCTAGTTTTGGTTGTTTGAGTCCCTGTACATTTGCAACATATCATTAGCTGCTCAAAAAGCAGTTGTCAAGACAAACACAAAAGCAAACCTCCCTAAACAGTTATCAGTTTGTCTGCATTATCAATCCATAACTCACTATCACACATTCCTAATTGTTACGAACTCTTTAGAGATCGACCCTATACTTAAAATGTTGACCCTAAACTCAAAAGTAAGACCGATTGTTATCCAACAACGTCGTTGACAGCAAGACACATCCAAAAAAGCCTGCAGCATGAAACTGCTCAACCAACCTCACAGCAACAACTTATAAATCACACTCCATCAGCTGCTTCTAAACCATTAAATCAGCCCTAAACTGTAATCATGCATGAAGAAACAACTAGCAAAACTGGATTTTACGAGAGAATTGCAGTGCAGCACTGAATATAGCCATTAACAAAGGACTGGAGTAAATGCAGTAAAGCATAGAACTAAACTGAAAAACAATGAAAAAGAAGAACTGAATTGATTTATTAACATTTCGTGGTTTAAATTACATTGATAAGAGAGGTAAAACACTACCTGAAACATCATTCCTCTTCTGTGGTACGCCAACTAAGAACAGAGGCAGACATCTAATCCTTGCCTGCATTGGCCACATGCTTTGACAGTGACATATCAGCATGCAAGTTGATATTTCAATACAAAACCAAAATAACAAGGAATGAAGGAACCCTATTGTTGGATTAGCTCTGAGTGCAAGGGGTTCTCCTCCTTGTTCGAAAACCTCCCAAGCCCTTTGGTAGGCTTTCATTTTGACTGACCATATGGGATTGTTTTCACCATTGAAGGTTGGTGGTGCTGTGTGAGAGAAGTTGCCCGCCGTTATTTTTGAGGATTAATGGCTTCTGTGTATTAAAGGTTTATCTTTTTGAAGGTTGTGTGTAGGTTTTCATCGTTGTCATACCTTTAAGATCATAACAGCTCTAATACCATGCTGTAATTTTAAGAGAGAATTTGCAATACTGATCATAGCCATTAACGAGGGCTGGAGAAAATGCAGTAAAGCATAGAACTAATTTGAAAAATAATAGAAGAGAAGAATTGCACTGATTCATTAACATTTCATGATTTAAATTACACTGATAAAAGAAGTAAAACACTAACTGAAATGTCATTTTCTTTCTGCATTACACCAACTAAGAACAGAAGGAAGACATCTAATCAATTGCATGGATTGGCTGCATGACCGTGAAATATCAACATGCAAGCTGAGGCTGAGCAAAAAAAAAAGAAGCAAGCTGATGATCAATAAAAAACAAAAATAACAAAGAACTTGCATGAGCATGAGAGCGGCGATTGTCTTCCCTCTAAGTCTTAGCTTCAATAGTAGTACTACTTGATTACTTTTATTTAGAGGCAAGCTTGGGATATATAACTCCTTTCCTTCAGAAGTTCTGAATACCGAAAACATGAAATATGAACATTGAAATGCCATGACTGATATTAATTTGTTGAAACTTGAAACACGTTTGTAATTCTAAGGAACTCTACAAGAATTTTCGAGAAGGTCAAACAAAGTACGGATTATCTTAAAAGATCTTATCTGATAGTACTTGTTAGTTGTAAGACATCCTGGACTCAGTTGCACCGCCGAATGAGTAGCCTTTTTTTCTCTTGAAGACGTGCAGTTGTGATTAGTTGATTGCTTTCAACACCTACCTCGAAATCACAGAGGAAGGTGCAGTTATGATTAATCGAACATGAGCTTGACGAAAGTAACTATCAACACTCTGAGGTTGAAAACGTTAACAGAAATTTTCAATATGATGATAATTTTGACAGGAAAACTATACCCTCAAGGGTGAATGGTAATTAACCCGCCAATTGTTTTAAGTGTGCCAGCGAAAGGCTTACGGACAAGTCCATGTAATGTACGTGAAGTTCACATGAATATGAGGTCTCCTTCTTGTCTTATTAGTTCGATTATTAGATCAAACCGGTCGAGGCCAAATCATGTTGGAAGCCATGAGGGCCATGACAGCAAAGAACTAGGTATCAACTTCATTCCTGGAATGAGAAGCTTAGCCTTTTGGATGGACCCTTATCCAAAATGACGCAAAATATTTCTTTTGGGAAATAAGTTCCTTCCAAAAGCAAATGGTACCCTCTGCTCATAATGCAAGGAACATTTGTTAACTGGAGTGACAGTTTAATGAAAGGTTAACTTCACTCCCTAGAAAAAGTGATATGTAAGCTGGAAAAAAAATGCATTTATGTGATAAATGATGGCAGAATAAGCAATAAATGGCCTCTTGGAAATAGAAGTTTTGACAGATTATATCCACATATGCATTACCATGTATTGTTTAAGTATCCTAATTAAAATGACCTACCATTATCCATCAATGGCTGATTTTAATTGTATTAGTACACGGCCACCATCAGAAACAATATGACGAGAAGAATCACTTGGGTTAAAAAATTGTCATTATATATATTGGTTACAAAGAATAATTAAATTCGCAAGGAAATGGGATCGCAAAAAACAATCCACCATTTCCACTTGCTTCCTATCTAAAATCGCTGTGAATCAGTTGAGCTAGGGAGAGTTAATCTCTACTTTATTAGCCATTTTGACGTCTACTCTCATGAGCTTTACAGACTGCAAGTGAGATCAATGAAAGCTTCTTCGTTGCAGGGGATTGTAAGAGCACCCATAGGATGATTAAATCTATACTCTTCTTCAGCTTGACTCAACAAATTCTGGAAGGAAGGATCCTTTAGGAATGAAATTGGGACAATCAATCTTTTCTTTTGAGTTTCTCCGACATAAACAGCAAAGTGGCCTTTGGGAACTGGTGTGTTCTTTGAAAATGGAAGAGTCCGTTTTAGACTCTGCTTGGCACTAACAATTCTGGGCAAGCAGAAACCCTTGGTTTTGAGAATTGAGATTGTTTTACAAGAAGCAGATAAAAGAAATGTCTGTGTCGGAACTTAGAGAATTAGGAAGGCTTTGGCACTGCAGGGTGGCTATCAACGGAATGTGTATTTATAGGATGCAAATGCTTTATGGTTGGCAATCCCAGGCTGACTGCATGGTGAAGAAAGGGTCCCTAAGGAAGATCTTTAAAGACATACCCTATGAGGAATCACACGGCCTTGCCTCCCAAATGATGATAAAATTTTGACAAATTTCGAAGCGTAGTCTATTCTGTTGCAATCTATCATGGCTTACAATTCAATGAAATATACCAACAATGATGGCCCATTACAAAATCATTGAATCGTGGCCTGTTGATAATAACTTTACTTAGCAGATCATGTGGATGAAATATTAAGAAGCAAAATAATCACAATAATATCCAATATTTGGAGACTGAGTTGGTTTGCTAGCCCTACATGTTTGCTGGTGATCAGGATCAACACCAGAGCTGCTACTAGTAACACCTGTTCTTTAACTATGTCGAACACTGAATGAAACAGGCTACATACCCATGTGAGATTGTCTCGTTTCTTCAACAAGTGAGGAACAGAATTCAAGTAACTTGATTGGTTGAGCACTTGAGCCTAGATTTTAAGGGATGACAGGTTGAACAGAAGCACTACCATTAACCAACCTAGTAATTACTGATAGTCCTTTGTTTAAGTTGGAAACTTAGCTCTTCAACCACCATGAGGATCAGGAAATTTCTATTCTAAACACAAGCCAATACTCAAATAATTACAAGGAGTGAAAATCTCAATATTTTGCAAGCGTGACAATACATGACACAATATATGTTAGAACAAGAGATCGGAAAACAAAAATTATTAAGTAAAAGCTTTAAAGTGTGTATCAATGATTTCTACTTAATGACTAACTTGGTTTTGTACTGATGAAACAATTCTCTGAGCAATCATTAATGTATGACAAGAGTATCAAACTCTTAGTGTTTTTTTTGCAACAAAGCATTATAGAAGTAATTTGGAGAATATAGAAAAAGAAAAAAAATGATTGATAAAATTGTTTGTATATGTTTTTTCCTAGATAGGAGTTCTTATTTAAAGAAAAATATCTATTGTACACATATAATTGTTTAGACATATTAGACACAACTACAAATATATTATTATTTAATTAAACAATTTAGACTTATTTTTTAAAATATCAATTGAATTAAATGATTACAAAATTTGAATTTAGATTTTTTTTTAGCTTTCTCTTTTGTCATTCTATTTTCCTATTACAAGCAATTTGTAAAATAAATAAAAATAAAAATTGAGCAAAAGCCAATAGACAAATATAATGGGCCAAAAGATGTAGTTATGGTCCAAAAACTATATGAGCTCGATAAACGTTTAAAGTTATCCAAAATAAAATAAAATACTCTGTTTATATGCGATAAAACAATTTCGAAAGTTAAACCGTGAAATTTAATAGAAACATTCACATGTCAATCGCTACTAATTGTACTAGTAAGGATTGTAGTTGAAGTCGGTAAGCAATGTCTACCCACTGGATGGCCTTATGTTTAGATAACAATTGTATTAGTAGCCAACATCAAATTAAGCAAAGGTATCGATCAAGAATATGTCTGGAAAAATTTTTTTCTCTTCTATACATTCATTCCAAAAAAATTAATTGAAGTTCACAAGGGCATGGGATTGCTTAAAACAATCCACCATTTACACTTGCTTCCAATATAAAATTGCTATATTTTGTCAGCTGAGCTAGAGATAGTTAATCTCTGCTCAGGTTAGCCATTTTAAAATCAACTCTCATTAGCTTCGCAGACTGCCAATGATATCAAGGAAAGCTTCTTCGCTGCAGGGGATCATCAGAGCTCCCATGGGATGATTAAATCCATACTCTTCTTCGGCTTCACTCAACAAATTTTGGAAGGAATGATGCTTCAGGAATGAAATTGGGACGACAAACCTCTTCTTTTCAACTTCTCCAACATAAACAGCCAAGTGGCCTTTGGGCACTACTGTGGTTTCTGAAAATGAAAAGAGTCCGGTTTAGACTCTGCTTAGGATTAACAATTCTTGGCAAGCGGAAGCCCATGACTTTGTGAATTGGGATTCTTCTACAAGTAGTAGAAGGAAGAAAAATGGATGTGTGGGACTTAGATAAGTAGCTAGGAAAAACTTTGACACAGGGAAGCTATACTAAGAATGTGTATTTATAGAGAGCAAATGCTTGATGGTCAGCAATCTCAGGCTGAATGTGTGGTGGAAGAGAGAGCCCAGTGGAGAATTTTTAAAGACATAGGGTATCGAGATTCACATGGTCTTGCCTCCCAACTAAGGATAACATTTTTGACTAGTTTCTTAGTGGAGTCTACTCTGTTGCAGTCTACCATAGCTCACCATTCAATGGAACCAACAATGATGGCCCATTTCAAATACTGTTATCATCGAATCATGGCCAGAAGATAATGACTTTACTTTGCGGATCATATGGATGAAATGCTATGTAGTTGAGACCAGCAAAATATCAAAATAATCATATCCACTAGCGACTATGAGTTGGTATGCAAGCCCTACATGTTGGCCGATTAATAGGATTAAACACCAGAGCTGCTTTTACTATTTGTTCTATGACTCTGTTCGACGCAGAACGACACAAGTTACGAGTCCGTGTGCAATTGTTTGGTGCCTTCAGCAAGTGAGGAACTGGTGATGTTAGGAATTGGTTGGTTTAGCCTCTGTTTTAAGGGATGATAGGTTGAACAGATGCACTGACCACCCTAGTAATTAATGATGTTATGCTAATCCTCCAGAATCACCCAATCTAGACTAAAGACGTTTATGGAGTAGACAAAGAAATCTTTTCTGATGCTTTCTCTCTATTTTGCTTTCTTGAAGTTGGATACCAATCAACAGCATATATTGTGTAAGTTGTATAGATCATGTCAACAAGCCATTCTTAATTCTTTCAGATTGCTGTATTAAGTGATTTACAAACATTAACAACAAAAAAAGAAAAAGAAATTTTTCATTTTAGTTGACCCGATTATTCTTTTTAAAAGTCAGATGCGGCCGGGAAAGTCAAATCTTCAACTATCGTGAGGAGAAGGAACTTTTAATCTAAACACAAGTCAATCCTTAAGTAGCAGTTCAAAGCAGTGCGAACCTCTCATCGATTTATTTGGCGTCAGAATATAGGTATGGTATTCGCTGTGTCTCCTGGATTTCTTTCAGTATATTATCACGTCTAATAAAAGAATCCCAAAATATATTCACTTCTTTGTAGTCTCTTTTACGGTGATAACTCCATTTCCATGTTAAAAAAAAATGCACTTACAGATAATGAGAAAAGAAAATCATGGATGGAAATATAATAGATTATATACAGGCAAGATGCTATGTCATAAAAATAATTCATAAATTGAAGGTATTGTGAACTTTAAATACTTAATATCACTTTAATGTAAAATTGATATGAGATTCATGATTTTTTTTAAGAGTTTATTTTTAATGTAAAATTTATGACTCTATCCAGTAAAATATATCTCTTCTATTTGAAATTCACATGACTTCCCATTGAGATTATGACATAAGAAATAACACTAAGGTGGCGTTTGGTACATTACAATGCAATGTAATTACAGGTAATGTGTTTGCAAGTAATGTGATTGCAAGCAATGTGATTACAGGAAAAATAACATTAACAACGTCGCTACCGCGTCATCTAGCAAAGTAATGATAAAAATGCAAGGAAGATAATATTGCAGTGTTTGGTTTACAAGTACTTTAGTGGGAATATAATGTTAATTGTCAAAATTACCCTAATTATTAAAATTAAGTTTAATAATATATTATATTAATTTTTATATAATATCATTTCTTAAATATATTTTTAATATATTATTTATTTTATTTATTATTATAATATTTTATATTTTATTTTTTAATTATTTATATTTTATTATTAATTTTTATATAATATCATTTCTTAAATATATTTTTAATATCATTATTTATATTTTATTTATTATTATAATATTTTATATTTATTTTTAATATATTTATATTTTTATTATTAATTTTTATATAATCATCTTCTTAAAATATATTTTAATGTCATATATTTTATTTTAATTTATTATATAATATTTAATATTTATTATTTTAATATATTATATTTTTATTATTAATTTTATATAATATCATATTTTTAAATTATTTAAATATCATATATTTTATTTATTATTATATAATAATTTATATATTTTATTTTTAATATATTTATATTATATTATTAATTTTATATATATCATTCTTAAATATATTTTAATGTCATATATTTTATTTTATATTATTATAAATATTTTATATTTTATTTTTAATATATTTATATTTATATATTAATTTTATATAATATCATATTAAATATATTTTAATGTCATATATTTTATTTTTATTTATTATTATAATTTTATATATTTTATTATTATTTTAATATTTTTTTATATTATATATTTTATTTTAATTTGTTTACCTATATATATATAAATGTAATTTTTGATATTTTATTTTATTTTAATTTTTATTCTTATATATATTTTATTTTAATATTTTTATTTTAATTATAATATTATAAAATATTTTAATAAGGTAATAAAATTGAAGGGTAAAATTGTCTTTAAGAACATTGCAGAATGTAATGTAATGTGATTGCATTGGTTTTGGACTGCAATCACACTTACATCCATTGGCTGTAATGTGATTGCATTGCAATCTTACATTGCAGTGCATTGTTACAAAACAAACGTTGCAATGTAATTTAATAAGCCACATTGCAGATAATGTGTTTTACATTACAGTATACCAAACGGACCCTAAGACTTTAATTTGACTTCGCTTTTCAAGCTGTGTTTGGTAATTGAAAAATAGCTTCATGAAGGAAACATTTTTCAACAAAAAATATTGCTCTTGGAAAAATAAACTCAGGAGTCGGGTTTGAAGACAACGGAGGGAGATTGAAGGTTCAAGTGATTGTCGGATATGGATTCAAGGATCGAGAAGCCAGGGAGGGGACGAGCATGCAAAGGTTAGAGGGAGGAGAGATCAGAGAGGATTTGTTGTGGAGATGAAAAATATCTTACGTTCTTAAAAGTGAAATATATTTTTCCAAGTCAACAAACGTTTTTTTCCACTAACCCACAAATGTTTTACCTTTATGCAAAGATTTTCCTGTTTCTAATCACTTGAAAATGCTGGAAATATTTTTGGAAAAGCATTTTCAAACTTTCCAAATAGACTCTTAATTACTTTCTGAATTTTATTACAGTTACAACATTGTACTATACTTAATAATTTTGTACATGATATAGTAATACGATAAGCACATGACATGAGTTTAAGCGGGTTTAAGTTTGGACTAATCGTATTTTGTGTATTAATCGCATCGATCTGTTTAAAATATGAATAAATTGTGTCTTAACTATGTCAAGCTCATTTAATTCATCTAAAACATGATTAATTAAGCATGTTATCGTGTATTCATATAACCTATAACTCGTTTATAAATCATTTATTTAATTGTGTTCACATGTCATGTAGACACATTTAATACTCAGTTCAATTTAATTATTTTAATCATGTTAATCATATAAATCGTGTATTAATTATATCAATCGTGTAAATAGGTTATGAATCGTATAAATTTTAATTATATTAATTATGTCATGTCATATAAAATTTAATTCGACACGTTTAATAAATATATCAATTATGTCATCTCATATTATACGTTTATTAAACGTATCAATATATGTGTTTAAGATTCTAACATAATTAATTAATCTTATTGTATTCATATTTACTCATATAATTGTTAATACTTTATGTTTACCCAACATGATTAAGATACAAATATACAAATTACCAGATCTACACTGTACTAGTAGTCTACGTTTACATTAATAAAATTAAAAACTTTAGAATTACTGTCGTAAATGCTTAATTCACAAAATAAAACTAAAATGCAAGAAATGAGTTATAGCGTCTTAAAACTTTTTCTCAAAGATTAATCTATCTGCATTCTCTGCACCAAAGTGTTGATCGGAAATTTCAGTTTGGTGATAGTTTTGGCCTGGAAACTATACGCTCAAAGGATAATCGACCATCCATTTAAGTGAAATGTGCCAGCAAATAGGTCTAGGGAAGCTTGCGAGTTACAAGAGACAAGTCCATGTAATGTACGTGAAGTTACGCAAGAGGCGCGGTCCACTTCTCATCTCATACGTTCCAAACCTGTCTAAGGCCACATGGCCCATAAAACGCCATCATATTAGAGGCCATGAGAGCCATAGGCTATGACAGCAAAGAAATGGCTACCAACTGCATTCCTGAAATGAGATGCTTGTCCTTTTACATGGACCCCGTATATCCAAAACACTGGAAAACAATTATTTTTTAAAAGAAATAAGATGAATTCCCATCCAAATTGACCCTGATCATGTATGGAACTTCTTTTAACCCAAAGGGACAGATTAGTGCACAGCCACCATTAGAAACAATATTCAGGAGAAGAACAAGTCGATTTTCTTAATAAAAAATGATCATATATATATTTATATTGGTTACAAAGAATAATTAAGTTCACAAGGGCATGGGATCGCAGAAAACAATCCACCATATTCACTCGCTTAGTAAGTAAAATTGGTACTTGTCAGATGACCTAAAGAGTCAATCTCTTTCTTCGGCTAGCCGCTTTCACATCATAGCTCAAGAGCTTTGCAGACCGCAAATGAGATCAAGAAAAGCTTCTTCGCTGCAGGGGATTGTCAGAGCACCCATAGGATGATTAAATCCGTACTCTTCTTCAGCTTGACTCAGCAAATATTGGAAGGATGGATGTTTCAGGAATGAGATTGGGACAATAAATCTCTCCTTTTCAGCTTCTCCAATGTAAACAGCAAAGTGGCCTTTGGGCACCACTGTGGTCTCTGAAGATGAAAGAGCCCGTTTTAGACTCGGCTTAGCATTAACAAGTCTTGGCAACCGGAAACCCATGACTTTTTGTGAATTGAGATTGTTTTACGAGTAGTAGATGAGGAAATGTAAGTGTGGAACTAGATCTTAGGGGACTAGGAAAGGCTTTGGCACAGGGTGGCTATCCATTAGAATTTGTATTTATAGAGAGCAAAAGCTTTATGGTCAGCAGTCTTACCCTAATTGAGTGGTGAAGAGAGAATAGCATTGGAAGACCTTTAGAGACATATGTTGTGAGGAATCACATGGCCTTGCGTCCCAACAAATAATAACATTTTGACAAATTTGGTATCGTGGTCTATTCTGTTGCAATCTATACATTATAGCTTACCATTCAATGAAACCAAAAATAATGGCCCATGGTGAGATACTATTATCATTGAATTATAGCTAGACGATAATGACTTCACTTTGCAGGTCATATGGATGAAATATTCTGTGGTCACTATCAAAAGAATCAAGGTAATCATATCGACTAGCGACTATGAGACGGTATGTTAGCCCTACATGTTTGCCCATGATCAGGATCAAAGACCAGAGCGGCTTGTACTGTTTGTTCTCTGAATTCTGTTGAATGCAGAATGAAACAAGTTATTAGTCCATGTGACACTGTTTGGTGATCTGAACAAGTGAGGAACCGGTGACCTTAAGAAACTTTGGTGGGTGAGCCTCCCTTTTAATAGATAATAGGTTGAACAAGCACTAAACTAACCTGGTAATGATGTTATGCTAATTGTCTAGAATCACAAAATCTTGACTGTAGAGATTTATGAACTATACAAAGAAATCTTAATTTAGTTGACAACAGATTTTCTTTTCCCAGTAGACAGGGCCTGGAAAGTCTACTCTTTAACTGTCATGAGGATCGGGAACTTCTAATCCAAACACAAACCAATCGTTAAGTAGTTGTAAGTGGTGCATACCTCTCTTTGGTGTCTAATCGCCCTGACCTGGTGCAGGCCACAATATTTATAGTTCCAATCTAGGATGTTCTCAGTGCCTATTAAATGAGCCAACTATTCCACTGTCAAATCTTTCAGGCCTAGTTTTAGCTACCCAATAGCTGAGATTGATTGAACAAGAGAGACTAGGTAAGGTCAAAAATGCACACATTAGTTTGCCTTATTACTTCTCCGCAGTACTTTTAGATCAGTACTAAACTACGTAAACGCTAAAACGTGGTCTCCCCTTACTGGCAATTGCCTGCCTTGAGATTACATTCGAATGTGCTAAAAAGGATATATCTTCCATGAAAGTGCAACAAGTACGGCTAGTTTTTGGGTAACTAACTCTGCAAATTGCTTTCTACCATATACTGCTCTAATGCCATTTGCCATTGCCCCTGTGATGGATAATAGATAATGAATTCTAATAGGTCAGTATGAAACTTCAAAGAACAAAAAAAAATTGAGAGATCACAGGCAAATGAATCAATACATATTTTCTTACACAATTCTGCAGCTATAACAATGGATGAAAAACGTTATGGTCATTTGTCGAATAAATACAAACCATGGAAGAGAAGATAAGATGATGAGCTTTTGTATATACCAGAAACAGAGATCTGACGTTACATTAAAGCTTATAATGTGGATGAATAAACAAAATAATCTGAAGTCCTACTACAAAAAAATTGGGATTAGGTCAATGGGGCTAATTAGTTGTTAAATGACTCCTTTGGATTCTGTGCTAGTCATTATATGTTTTCCATGTCATAGGAATTCTACAAACTGCAGGTGATATCTAGGAAGACTTCTTCACTGCATGGGATGTTGAGACCACCCATAGGATGATCAAACCCAAACTCTTCTTCAGCTTGAACAAGCAAGATCTGAAATGAAGGATGCTTCAAGTATGAGATTGGAAGAACAAATCTCTTCTTTTGAGTCTTTCCAACATAGACAACTAAATGGCTGCTAGGCACATGATCAGTGGTCTCCGGGGACAAAAGAATGCTCCGTACAAACTGTTTAGCTTTAATAATCCCAGGCATATGGGAAGCCATGACTAATTAAATTGCAACTCTTTAGAGTTTTTCGGATCTTGAGATGAATGTCTAAAGCTTTTGGAAAAGCAAATAAAAATGATATGCTGGATGGCAATCTTTGTATAGTTGTATATACATTCTAAGTTTCTTTGACCAGTAAATGGAAGTGGATTATGTGGCCAAGAGAAAATTCACTTTAAATGGGGTCTGTTTAGGACGTATGTCCTGCGTCACATGGATTTGCCTTCCACTAGCTATATATTCATAAGATTTTGATAGATTTGCTAACAAACCTTTTGCAAGCATGGATTTTTCATGGCCTACCAGTCAATAGAAAAAGAAATTACGATGGTCCAGCTGAAATTCGCATGGATGTATCATGAACTTTATGATTACAAAGCTTAGCCAACATACCAGTTGGGTGAAAGACTATAGACTTTAATATGCAGATGAAATCATTCATTTTTTTGCTAAATGGCAAGTCAATGTATTGTGCATATGTGCTTTTTCTGATCGTAATGCACATCAATAGCAAATCAGATGGATGAAAGACTAACTACTAGACACCAACATTCAGATAAAATTGCAGATGCTTTATCAATACATCCGATCAAACAACTATTTATAATACACTTCAGTACCATGTGTGTACAAGTCTTATGACTTAACTGATTAGACTCGCAAACAAATTATTTTCAGCTCATGTGAAGTTGTTTCATGACCTGTACAAGTGTGATGAACATTATAGCTTGTGGGGCCTAAACTTGAAGGGGTGATAGGTTGAATGGAAACATTAAACCAACCCAGCTTATGATATTTTTTTTCCAATCCTGCCATGTCTAGTCTCAAATTGTTAAGAACTGCCAAACCTTACTAGCCATGGCTTTGGCAGAGACTCTTTTATGTGTGTCTGCAAATTTTAGTGGATGGTTCTAATAGATTCTAATATTATAATTGATAGACCATCATGTGGCTTTCACAAGGATTGAGTATTTGGTGGTTGCTTATGGTTTTCTAAAGAAGAACTGATTATTGACTGAATATGACCATTAGACTTGCAATAAATTTTTCCTTCTTCATAAGGAAAACTGCAGATTCACTAAAAGAGTAGTTCAACTTGTATGCACAATATTGGTAGGGCATTATGTTAGAGCACACAAAAACATATGACCACTCCCCATATCAGGGATCTAGGATGAACAATGTGATTTTTGTGGTGTTTTTGTGTATCCTTTTGAATCCAATGTATCTCGACCCCTCTGTATTTGGTAAACATGGCAATGAATGACCATAAAAATCTTCCAACCTCCTACATCATTTTCTGTCATAAATTTCTATGTTTTCTTGTACCTTTGAGGATTTGTCTTAAGCATAATAATCTCTTGTTATGTTTTGACAGGAACAGAAAAGGAGAATCTAGTATTAGTTCTGGTTCATACATGAATCAAGAACAGTACTTGCTGAGATCCACCGGGGAACTTACTGCTGTCATCCATTGCGTTGCCTTTCCTGTCGCACAAATGAGTTCTCTGTCAATATGTTGGCCCTTAGCTACGTGCACCAAAAGAGTATGACAAAAACATCAAAACGGAATCTCCTCCAATTTGGTGCAGAGAAGAGTTAAACAGTTACCTGATTATTTAGGCTATGTAAAGGGAAGCAGAGGTTTTGTTGGACTAATAAATTGCAATTGAAAGTGTCTACTGCTTCTATGGCTGTAGCAGAGTTCGAATGGAAAGTTTGATTTTATCCCTCCTCTTTATTATTCTTCGTTAATTAACTTTAGAAACAAACCGTTGTAAAGAAAAAGCATGATTAGGAACTTTCGAGAAATAACACATTGTTGGATATCATCTGAGATATCCCAATGATGACAGTTTTAAAATGACATTGATGCTTACCCTTCACCTTGGTGCACACATTTGACACAGACCATTCATTCACATTGAACATATAACAGTATAGAAAGGACATTGATGCTTACTCTTCACCTCCATGGATTCATTTGACATAGACCATACATTGATCATTCAAAGATCTGACGTGAATGTATGTAATTGACATGTCAACAAGAAATATAACACTAATCAGATCAATGGACAGAAAATACCTGATTTTTTTTTTTGAAAAGTAAAGAAGCACTTGTTAAGATTTGAACCAAGACCTTTAGCAAATAATGCAGTATCTTTATCATCACACCTAAGAAAATACCTGATTAAAGTAACAGTAAACCATAAAATTATTATCATGTTATGTTATAGTCCTAAAGAATCATATTTGCAAACGAAACACAGTAGTCAATCCAGTTTAGTAAAGTCAATTAATTAGGGAGCTACCTGTGTTGGCCGGTGCGTGTGCGTTTTGAAAGTGTGTTAGTCTATCACATGTTGTGCCTCAACTCAAAAAAATCAAAAAGGACAGAGATATTGCCAAAAAGGAAATAGTACTTGCAATTTGGAAATAACTTCTTTTTTACAAATTAATTAATTAGCTGAATTGAGTCCGACTTGAGCAAGTTAGTCCAGGATACCAGTCTTAAATGAATGGATGAGAGGAATACTACTACTATAACAAAAGCTAGCTGATCTCAAAAGGTCTTGAAACATCGTTTGGGCCAAGTGGTGGGGATATATAGGCACTGCAATAACCCTCAAAAGTATGTTGGGTGGTTGGCACATAGAAAAGCGACCAAGGAACAGAGTCCAAGTTCAATGGTTTAGCGAATAAGCGCAATGAATCTTCAAAAGCCCTATGGTCAAGACGAGTGTTTGGTGTAAAGAACATGGCTAGCATCGTAAAGTCAGTGCTTTATAAGTTCAAAACGTTGGGAAGATATATCCATATAAAATTTCACAAGCTGCACTCGACTTTAGGTGGTAGGGCTGGATGCCTAAAAACAGACAAAGCAGAACCATGTGAAACTTAACTGATTGCTTCACCTGATATGTTTCTAAACATTCTTCAATAGAATCTCACTATCCCTATCCAGTTTTTTTTTTTTTTAAGGTTTTAGCAAATTGCCATCTCCCTCTATATATTTAGGCATTAAAGACACTACTTCAAACCAAGTGTTCAGTCTTCAACACACTAAAGCTTTCTATCAATTAAAGCAAATCTTGAGCTTCTTCTTCTGTCTCTTTTTTCTTCGCTAAGATGGGTATCCAACTAATGGGACTAGCTCATGCCAAGCAAAAGCTCCAGCGAACACTTTCAGGAAGAATTGGGAATGCATTGGCAGCAACATCAAATGTTCCTAAAGGCCATATTGCAGTTTATGTTGGGGAAGGCAACAGGAAGAGATTTGTGATTCCGATAACTTACTTGAATCATCCTCTGTTTCAAGACCTGTTAAATCGAGCTGAGGAAGAATTCGGATTCAACCATCCAATGGGTGGTCTCACAATTCCGTGCAGTGAAGAGTACTTCATCAGTCTAACGACATTATTAAACTGTTCATAGATGGTTGCAGCACCAAAATTAAGGATGCAGACAACATTAATCTCTTTCTTCTCGCTTACATCGAGACAACATGATTAGAGACAGTAAAAGCTTTAAAAAAAAAAAGCAGTCTCTTCAAATTTTTGTTCTGCAGGTCCTGCTAATTCAATCGCCTGTAAACATTCTGTAATTTGGAAAGCAACGAGACTGTGATTCCTTTGCTGACAACAAAACCTGTTGCTCTGAGCCAGTTTGATTATTGATCAATCAATCGTTCTGCAAGTTAAATTCATAGTAAAATAGACTAAAAATCAGATAAAACTATCGATGAACAAAGCCTCAAAGTCTTGCCCAAGTTATCACGTTTGCTACTTGCTTTTTGTCCTTGGCAGAAAACTGAGAACTATCTCGTCAGAGCTTGCGTTTACTCTGGAAATTGCTGCTGTTCCTGTTCAGTTTAACACCTAAGGGAAAGCAGGTGAGGTCTCACGTGGATATTCTTGACACTTGTAACAGAACCAACTACCATTACTATGCATTTCCTGGCCACAATCGGCAAAAAGAAGCCACTCAAGTTGCCTTCTGCTGATTTTTTATGAAGATTTCTTTATGATTAAGATAAGCACTTTCCCAATTTTTTTCTAAGAGGTTTCACTAATCCGTTATTATTTAATATCTTTTTATTAAAAACACTAATTAATTATAATCTGATAAATTTTAATGTATTGAAAAATATATTACTTAATATGATAATCACGAATGCTTTGCAAAAAATATATATGATAATCACAGATGCCTTGCAAAAAAAAAAATATGATAATCACGAATACTCTTAGATAATTCGTTATCAATATTTTTTGTTATTTTTAACCAAGGTTATAATATTATCAGATATCAGGTAAAATAAAAGTCCCTATTAGTTTTTTTTTCCAAAGCATGCAGAAGAGAATTAAACTGAAGGACCAGATACAGGGCAATGTGTACAGAATTAATTATTTCATTTCTAAGTTGTGACCACACGAGAGGTTTGTTTTGTCTGGCTAGTGTTGGCTTTTGTAATAGCACTAATAACAATTCTTTACAACTTTAGGAGGTGCCCACTACTTAATCCTCCACTAAATCTTACTAGAAATATAAAAATTATTAACAGAGAAGGGATTAACGACAAATTGGTTAATTAGTTTCTTTTAGAAAAAAAGCGGTTTATATATATATTAATTATACTTAATAAATACAAAGAATTAACAAAATGCGTAAAAATATTCAAAAATCAACTAAAGTTTTATTCAGCAAATGGGAGTAAGGCGGAAAGTAGCTGTGATGGCACAATTCATCCTGTCACTAATCTCATTTTAAGGATTATCAATCAATTACAGAGTTTAAGAATTAATTTTAGAATTTGATGAATCGATTTTAAAGTTTTGGTGATTGGTTTTAGAGTTTTTTTTAGGATTGGAGGAAGATAGATTCAAACTCTGCTATTTAGGCAAGGGAATAATGCACTAACCAACAAGTCAAATGCTTGGGTGCATGATTGGTTTTAGAGTTTTGTGAATTAATTTTAAGATTTTTTATAAATTGGTTTTAGGGTTCTGTGAATATATTAGAAGGTTTGGTGATCGGTTTTAAAATTTTGTGAATAGGTTATAGGGTTTTGTGAACTTGTTTTAAGTTCGGCAAATTGATCTTAAGATTTCATGAATCAAGTTTTAGGGTTTTATAAATTGATTTTAAGGTTTGGTTTGATTTTAAAGTTGTGTGAATCGATTTTAGGGTTTTAAAGTTTGATGAATCGATTCCAGATTTTATTAATCGATTTTAGAATTTGATGAATTGATTCTAAGATTTTGAATGCAAGAACAAAAATGCCGTTGGAAGTTGGACAACAAGAGACTCATGGCAATCATATGACTATATGATTGAAACCATTACATAATCCTGTTTGTAACCCTTATTCATCAATCTTTGCAAGTTACAATACTTCTTCTATATATATATATAAGTAAAGTAATAGTTGTCAGTTTGCCTTTTTGGGTCTCAACATGCTAATCACGACGATGAATATTATTGGACAAACTTAAGCCACAATCATCTATATATATGTTTGCAGGAAGATAAACCCCATTGATGACAGACTATTATTTGACTGACATCTGCGAGGCATGTTTACACTTGTCTTCATATATATATTGAGCTACGAATGACAACTATTACTTTACGCATCTATATATTTATTTACAACTATTCTATATTTTTTTCAATAAATTTGGCATATATTGAGTTTTCATTAGTAAAAGATTTAAAATTTTTTTCTCAACTTAATTTTTTATTTTTATTTATTATTGATAAAAATTATGAAAAAAATGTTTTAAGGATTTTTCAATGATCTAAATTTTACATATATTTTATCTAAAATTTAATCATAAAAAATATATATAATAATAGAGTTAAAGTTGAAAAATTTTTACTAAAGAAAATCAACATATGACAACTTAAACATGATAAAAGAGTATAAGAATAGTCCTTATTTGTAGATAGTGAAAATTTACAATAAACTCTAAAAAAAGAAAGAACTATATAGGAAAAAAAAAGACACTATATATGAATATAAATTTATATATAATTTTTTATTAATATATTTTTATGTGAAATTAGCTTTATTTTATTCATTTCTTAAATAACAAAACCGAGCAAAGGTCAGTATTATAAAGATGTTGAATATTCTAAATATAAATATTGTCATATGCTTTGTATGAATGCTTCTTACAAGTTTTGTTCATCATGCTTTGACAATATAATGCTAATAAAGATACGTACAAGCGAAAAGAATATAATTATTTAATAATTCTATTTTATAGAATTATCTTGTATTCTTTTAAGTTTAAAAATGATTAATGTTTTTTTGTTTTTTAATTAATTTAAATTTTGCTTTTACATTTTTTTTAATATTTATCTTATACATACTTTAATAGTTTAATTAAGCAATTTGACTCTATTTTTTTGTTATTAAGTCTTGTTTATACTTTCTATTAATTGTGTTATATGTTGGTGAAGATGAAAAAAGTTTGGGTGTCAAATTTGTAAAAAATCATGTATTTTTACTTAAATTAGCCTTCATACATGTTACAATGTTTTAAACATAACTCGAGTTACAGAATTTCAATCGATACGATTCTTAGACCCACAGAAAGCTAATAAAAAGATTACAACTTTAATATTTAGTACTTTACCCAATTCAAAAGATATCATAGTAAAAAATGTAAAAAAAGTCGATTGACTATAGCATATTGCATAATGCAAAACAGCAGGTTTCTCACTATAGTGAGATTCATTTTGGCTGCTGTGAGATTTTCAACAACTCAAATAAGAGTTTTTCGCTACAGCGAGAATACATTTTTAACTGCAATAAGAAACATGAAAAAAATATTTTTTAAGTCAAAGACCTTTTTTACTGTAGCAAGAATCCTTTTTAATTGTAGCAAAAACACGTCATTTAATGAAGAAATTTTTGCACAAGGTTCTATGGCAAGGGCTGAAGGTGGAGGGTTTAAATTCATGTTGTTGAGTTGAGAAAAGACAGTTTTGGGATGAGCAACTTCAAAAGCAGAAAGGAGCCTTCCACAAGGAAAAAAGAAAAGGAAAAATCTTAAAGAAAAACTTGACAAAGCTACAGTAAATAGAGTTTTCTCTAACTTGTTTATTTCTTTTTCTCTAAATCTCCATATATAAATACTTAGTTATGGTTAAATTTTGTTACGGACTGTTGAAATGTTAAACTAAATTTTTATTTCTAAGATTATAATAAATATTAATATATAGTTTGAATGTTTGATTGACTATTACTTATTTTATAAAATATTTAATGTTTATTTAAATTTACATTTATTTTTTATTTTATTCATTGATCTCCAATAAAATGTGTATGAGTATTTAGATAATACTTAACAAAATTAATCTAAAAAAATCATAATTTGGATAGTATATAATCATTGCAATCAAAAAATAATTGAGTGATTTGTTAAGTGTAGACACTTATTTTTTACCCCAATAATAAATAATAAATAAAATAGTATATAATCATTGCAATTGAGAATTAATTGAGTGATTTGTTAAGTGAAGACACTTATTTTTTACCCAAATAATAAATAATAAATATAATAAATAAATCACTGTTAAAAAGGAAAAACCCAGGCTTGGCCTCCATGGTCAACAGCCTCCACATTTAATGAAGCATGGGCAACCGGATTTGGGTCACCTACGGTTGCCATCCACTGGTTTTCTTTGACTTAAAGCCCTTCACCTGTTCAGATTGTCCAAAAACTTGGACAATGAGGTTCTATAAAAACTCTTAAATTTTTTTATTTTGGGAGGAGGCCGGATTGAAAAGAGAAAAAAAAAGCCCTAAGGAGCCGAATCTGCAAAACAAAAAATCCTAGTAACTGAAAAAACCAGTAACCGAAAAACCCATTTTTAAAGAACCCTAGCCTACTGAAACCCTGAAAACCCTTGCTAAAAGTCTAAAAATCCTTAGGAAAACAAGAACCAATATACCCTAGTTAGCCGAAATTCCTAGTCACGATCACAAACTAGAAAAAAAAAACCAAAAAAGCAAAAAACAACCGAAAAACAAAGAAACAAAAAAGAGCCAAAAACCATTAAAACCTAAAACAAGATCTTGGAAATGGGTTTGGTGAGGTTTTGGAAGGGGAAGTAGCCGTTGGTAGAGGGTTGATGAAAGTTTGAATATTTGAAGGTTTAGGTTTTTTTATTGAGAAAGAGAGTGAACGGGGGAAGTTATTTAACAGAGAAGGGAGAGCAGCCATTAGAAAGAGAAAATGAAAATTAAAAATGAGAAAGAGGATTAAAAAGGAACTTACAGTTAGGGTTATAAGGAGCAAGGTGCTAAACAGCAACAGTTGGTGCATGACGCACGAAAAAAGGAAAAGGAAGAAGGTAGGAAGAGGCGGGCAGCTGTTAGCCCACGAGACAGAGTTTGCTAACTTTTGGGCCTATTTGTGTCCACTTGGTATGGGCTCTTCTCACCTTCTTATTTTTCATGTGCTTGGGCTTGTTTTCATTTTTGTTGGTTATGCATATTAATAAATGATGTTAAGAACAAAAATATACATCTAAAGTATTATTAGAATAAGAATTAAAGAAATTGTAAACATAGATATAAACAATAATAATAATAATAATAAATAGAAAGCTGGAAATGAAAAAGATAGATAAATATTTAGCTATAAATGTTTAGGTTTAGATAGGTAAGATATATAAAAAGAAAATAAATGGTAATCGGATTAGTTAGAAAATTATAAAAATAAATAAAAATTTAGCAAAAAAAAAAGATTTAAATAGGAAAGAATATAAAAATATGTAGTTGTAGAGAAATAAATTTAGATCAATGGAAAATATGAAAGTAATGAAATATTTAGTCATAAAAAATTAAGATAGAAAAATAAGTAAAAATAGTAAAAAGAGAAGTTTTTAAAAAATAGAAAAAAAATTTATTCCCAAAAAGGTAGAGCAATAATAATAATAATAATAATAATAATAATAATATATTTAGGATCAATATTAATAGGTGAAAAAGTATCTAGGTTTGGTTTAAAACATATTATAATATTAATAACTGTGAAAATTATATAAATCATATTGATGATGAAATATTCATTCGGAGTGTGTGAAATCGTAATACCAGATGAATTTTTCTAGGTAAAGGATTTTGATTAAGATTTCACCGGTATAATGGAAGGGTTATAATTTCGAATCTTGTGGTTCTAATCATAAATAAGTGAAAATATATGATCCTAATTAGTAATTAAGCAAAATATAAAAACAAAAGAAGTAAAGAAATAATGAAGATAATAAATAAATAGTAAAAAATAATAAAACTTTCAATGATGGTAAATTCATGATAGTTAATACAACTAAAATATAAAAGACAAATATAAAATAGATTTATGAGAAAAGATAAAAAATAGCTGGTCGAAAAGAAAATAGGTTAGGTTAATAAAAAAAAAGAAAAGAAATTGATTTATAAACAAATATATACATAAATAATAATTATAAAATGAGATATTTGGCTTAAAAAGAAATAGTATTTAGATAAAAAGGAAAATTTATACAGCAAAAATAGATCAATATTTGAATGTAAAAATATATATAATAAAATGAAATAAAAAATATAATTAGATCAAAATAATAAATATAAAATATTTATCCATGATATATATGCATACAAAGAAAATTAATAAAAAGAAATTCCAAAGAAATAACGAAAGAGTTGTATGAAGGTTAATAAACAAATATTGAAATTTATGGATACATCACATCTCATTATTGCATTGTTAAATGTCATGGCATTTAGACGTATTATGTGTATGAGTCAAAGCTTCAAGGATGGGATTTTTTAAAAGAGCTTACGAAGGTGAGTTTTTTCAAAAAATTTTATATGTGAACAGATACCTCCGAATCCCACTAGTATGATAGAAGGGCTAAAAGAATATTTTTAATAAAATGCTTCTACTTGTAATAAGACTACATTCACGAAAATATTATTTTTACTGGTAAACGATTACTCCAATGATAGGATTTACTCGTTAAACTTGCAAATGCGAGTTTCTCGAGTATTTTCTTATATGAAAGATACACTCAGATCCCACCGTATAATGAGCGGATTCGAAAAGTACACTCAATAAAAGGTTTTTGTTTGATATTATCCAGATTTTATGTTATACATTTCACAATTGCATCATGTGTACATCTCACCAGTAAAATCGAATAAAATGTTTTAATTTGTAAATAAAATAAAAAATAAAATAAATAAATAATGATTAGGGAAACATAAGAATAAGATTAAAAAGTTAAGGTTAATAGGATAACAAATGATTAAGTGAAACCGTTCATGGAATAAGCGCCACGGGGGGTGTTAATCCTTTCTCGTATATAATCGTACTCTCGTATTCAACTCTGAAATACGTAGATCGAGTCTTATTCTTTAAACAATCTTAAAATTAATTTAAGATTTCGTTGAGAAGAATAAATTTAATAGGTGGCCAATCACACCTAGATAAAAAAGATTAGTGATGACTCCCTAAATTTTTCACCTGTAATGGACTAGTTTGTGGGCTCATATGTTATGACAATAGACATACACCTATTAACTAGATATAGTCAATTTATAGGACTTATTCTTAATGAACGTAGCTTAATTAATTAGCTATAGACATATGGAGAATTAAATTTAGTTAGGCCATTATACGATATCTTGACGAAGAATCGTACATACTTAAAGATCCTAGGCTAGCATTAGTTTTCCAAGAAATGTAGGTAATTAGTCAATCTTAAGTCTAAATAAAGCATTAATTGGAACCATAATCCTAGGTACTTCTCCATTATTTTCCAACTCAATTTACTTGCAATGTATTTTAGCTTAGTTCACTAGCTTAGCTTTGCTACTTTAATTTTCATTTTCAATTAATTTCAACACTAGATTTCTTTGGATAAGATTAGATTGCCCAATTTTAGTAATTAGCAAAAATTTAGATACAATTCTTGTGGAGACGATAACTCACTCACTACTATATTACTTGTTGACTGTGTGTGCTTCCATGATGTTTTGCTAATTTGATAAAAGTTTCAAGGTAAATTGTCTTGATAAATTAGCAACTCAACAAGTTTTTGGAACTATTTCCAGGGAATTGTTTTTCTATTCTTTTGCTAATATTAATGCCCAGCAAGCTAGTCTTAATTCAAGTTTTGTTTCATTTTGCTTTTCTTTATTTTTTTTAGACACTTTCACACAATGGATCCTTTAATTGCTTTGACTATTTGAGTGGTTGCTTTGTCCAAAAAGTTTGAAACTATGAGAGTTTAAGTCATTCAGAGACCATTTGTGATATGTGAGTTTTGTGGAGAAAGACATTCAAGTAACCATTGTTGGGAATTAGTTCAATTTATAAGGAATCACAATTAGCTACAGGACAACATGTATGCCAACATTTATAATTGTAGATGCTGGAGTCATCAAAACTTTTCTTGAAGTAACAACCAGAGATCTTCATTAGCTCTGAAGCTGGATAAGTTTATTGGATTTCCACCTCAA
Source organism: Theobroma umbraticum (assembly GCF_002168275.2). Classification (NCBI taxonomy): domain Eukaryota; kingdom Viridiplantae; phylum Streptophyta; class Magnoliopsida; order Malvales; family Malvaceae; genus Theobroma; species Theobroma umbraticum. Next base: position 6,977,837 of record NW_018397261.1, read on the forward strand.
ACCAAAGCTCCCATGACTGAGAAAAAACCATTGGTGGAAGAGATGTTTATTCAATTCATGGCAAGGACTAATTCTCTCATTCATAGTCAAGCAGTTTCATTGAGAAATCTTGAGCCTTAAGTGGGTTAACTTGCAAATTCTATCAACAATATACCTCAAAGAACCTTGCCTTGTGAAACTGAAGCTAATCACAAAAGAGAAAGTAAGGAATCTTGTCTAATAGTTACCTTTACAAGCGAAAATTAGGTAACAATCAATAGTAAACAAGTTGAAACTCAAGTGAAGTTAGTTGAGAAAGTAATAGTGGTTGAGAAGTCTGATAAACAAACTCTATAGAAGGAGGCAAAGGAAAAACCACTACCATTACCTTTTCCTCAATTGGAAATAGTGGTTAAAAAGGCTAAAGGGAAAACTTAAGTTGATGAACTTGAGTTAAAGGAGGAAGAAGTGTCTAATCTACTCAATTCGACCAAATATCCTTCCTTTATAAATACTTACTATAGAGTGGAATCAATTGATTTGGATAAAGGAAAACCCATTCCACTACCTCCAGTGAAGCAAGCGCTAACTTTGGAGTTAGAGCTGCCACCTCCACAACTTACAACCAAGTAGTGGCATGAGGAGCATATACTTCTACCTTCCCTTCATGAGTTATTCATCAATCTTTTTCCATGGAAGCATAAGGCAAAATGGTTGGGTCCTCTTAAAGTGATCAAGATCTATCCATGTGGGATAACATAGATAGAATGTGAGGCCACTAGGGTGTCTGTGGTCAATGGAATGAGCCTCAAGCTGTATGTTGTGGATGAAGAAAGGCCGAATGAGGTGTCATAGTCAAGCTAGTGACTATAAAGAAGTGCTTCTTGAGAGACAATCCAAGCTTTTAAAACTCCGTTCCTTTGATGTTATCTTTTTATTTAGTTAGATTTTTCCATTAATTTGTTTTTGTTTTTTTTTCTTATTTAGATTTTTGTCACTTTAATAGATTCTCCCAACAACTTTGGATGTAATGAGGATGAAGAGGAAGATTAGAGGATCTCCATCAACCAAGGAAGTATTCTTAACTTTTCGTCTTTATTTTTTAACATTGAGGACAATGTTAGTTTTAAGTTTAGGGGAGAATTTAAAATTTTAAGCTTTGTTTGTTTTTATTTACATGTTATGTTTTAGTTTTTAAGTTGTTTAGTTACTTCTGTTTAAAATTTCAGCAAAGTTTTTGAGAATGTTGACTATGATTAGTTGCACCATTCATTTTGATTTACTTATCCAATGAAAAAAATTAGTCATCTTATTTGCATCTCCCAATTGCAACAAAAATAATGAATGCTTTTATCTTTTTTGCATTTTGCATTTTTTATCCCTATTTATAATTGACATATAAATCTAGTAACATATTTCTGGGTAATAAATGTAGAGGAAAAGTGTTAGATGTCGAAACTTCAAGATCATTCGCAATTGAGCAAACTTAGATGACCACTTGAGTTTAAAGAACATTTGGATATTTGGATCCAAAATATTTTCAATCAAATCAATTTATAGAAAAGAGCGATATTTATAGTTTTGAAATTGTTCTTGTGGAACTTTCAATGAGGAAAAAACCCTTTTCCTCAACACGATAAGAGGAAGCGAGAAGCTTGATAGTCTTTTTTTTGCTTTCAAGGAATGAGAATTTCTTGTTTAATAAATATTCTTCATCCTTAAGTAATGAATGATGGTCCTCAAGAAGAGATTATAGTCGTTGCTAAGCTTGCAAAAAGATGCTTGAAACTTAAGGGACAGAATAGGCCGGAAACAAATTGCTATGGAGCTGGAGCGGATTAAAGCGTAAAGAAAAGATAATGTTTTTTGGCAAAGTGATGATGAAGATTCTGATATAAATGACATGATCAATCCTTGGGTTATGGCTTCTTGTTCAACTAGGTCAATTATAACTAATACCAACTTTACCATCCGACACATAATCCTAGTATTCAACACTCAGTAAACAATCTTCCTTTGCTGTGTACTTTGTCTAATATATCTTCATGTGTACTTGAGGTCTTCCTTGTTCTAAATAAATCATGAAATAAGTCTTGAAATAAAACGTCATGAAATAAGGCCTTATGCAGGGACGGAGTTAGCCAACTTTTATTTATTGGGGAGCCAAAGACAAAGAAGAATAAAAATTAAAAAATTTATAATAGATAATAATTTTATAACATGTAAATAAAAAAAAAAACTTATAATAGTGCTCTAAGAAAATTTTGTTCGATAATGATAATATCTTTTTTAATGTAAACAACTAAATTATTTATAAGAAACTTATCACCCATTTTGTTTTAAAGTTTTACCTTTCTCAATATAAACTACTAAAATATTAATGTAGTCAACATATAATATTCTTATTTTATTATATTTAAATTTATAATACTAAATATTAAACTATAATGGATAAAATATAAATGGTTAAATACAATAGACATAATTAATAATTTCTTCTAATAGTCAAGATAATTTTCTTTCAACTAAATATAAAACGTAAAACACATTAAAAACGTATACTCAAAATAATTTTTTCTTATATAATTAGGATTAATAAAAATAATATATTACTGAAATTTTAAACAATAACCAATAATGCAACATTAGAACCTATATTTGAGAATTACATATACAATAATTTTTAAATTTTTAAAAATTAAAATCATTAAAAATAAAATTCACATAACAAAAAATAAAAAACCATGACAAGTAGGAGATATAACTTATATATAATCAAAAATATATATATGGTTGATGATTCGTAGAAATTTAAAAGAGAAAATTTATAAAAACTTAAAATATATGAGCAAATAGAATAGAGTTGAAAAAATAAATTATAATAATAATATAAATTAATTAATTAAATAAAACTTTACCTTTTTATAATTTCACAATATAAGGATAGAAAAGAAAAGAGAAAAATATGGATGCATAAATTTAAAAAATTAAAAAAAATTTAAAAATTTGAATAAAATTAAACGAAATTTATAAATTTATTTCATTATTTTTTTAATTATATTAATTATTTAATAAAAAATTATTTTTAAAAATTATTAAAAAATATATAATATATAAAAAAGTTTAAAAACTTTGAGTGGGCCATCATAAAGGGATGCTCCGCCCCCGATCTTATATATTAAATTATTATTTTAATAAAAAACAAAGATATTAATTGTTCATATTTACATTCATAATTAGCATCATGAAACGCTAAAAGTAAAATTGACGACAATTATTATTTTATTAATAAATGCGACAATTATTATTTGCATGAGATAGAACAATAACAGAAACCCTGTAGGGTTTACCATAGAAACTTGGTTTTAAAGAGTCAAAACGCCCTTTCTGAGCTAGTTATACATATTTTTTTACACCGCCTAAGAGTGATGAAAAAAGACTTATTCACTGCATTGCTATAGGATGAGCAAAAACCATTAGCAAAACGTTTGCAACCTTGAATATCGATCATGGCTATACGTATAGAGACCTTTCTTATTTCAAATGTATATCCAAGAGGTCCAGTAGGATGAAGTACCAACCACTAATTTGGATCAAATTGTCACCCCATTGAAGATATAATCCTTGGCTCGTACAAGTGACGAGTTGGTGATGAACATCATAAACTTTTTGTTTAGGTAGAAGAACATTATAGACTTTAAAAGGATGATAGGTTGAATGGAAACAGCTAATCCAGTAAATTACTTTCAACGGTGCCGCCTTTTATCGTCTGTAGAACCAACTTGATGAGAAACGGTTAATGAATATTTATAGACCTATAAGATTGCCATTGCTCTTAGTTTCTAAAATAAAACGGCTAATGAATAATATGATGATAGGAATTTCGATACAATTTTCCTTTCCTGACTAGGAATGGAAAATTTTAATTTTCTTCTGCTGATTCCAACTCCGAATGATTGGCTCTCTGACGAAACAACAGTTTTTTCCTACAAGAAACAGTATTAGTGGTCCCTTTAATCTGTCGAAATGGGAGAATTCAAGGTGCGATGATTACAATTTTGTTTCCAGGGAACAAGCTTCAATGTCAGAAGGATAGCTGGGATTCTGAGAGTCAGTGCTTGTTCAATGAATAGATGGTAGGGCATTTATGCTGCAGTGCTACATCATGTGCGAGTCCCCAAATTTGGAATGCTTCAGTCCAGAATGTGATACTGGCATCCCCAGAAAATCATTGCATTATGGCAATTATTCTAAAAAAGACAAGGAAACTTCTTTGTCAAACTCCTTACACCATTTTGTGCCATACTTTTCTTGCTCTCTTGTCCCTTTGAGGACTCCAATTACTCATTTGTCTTAAGCAGAACACCCTTCGTTATGTATGACAAGAACAGAAAAAGAGACTCTAGTCTTGCCTACCATACATGAACCAGGAGCACTTAAAGGACTTGCTGAGTTGCATCAAAACGCATTGCCTTTCCATTTTGGCACCTAAGATTTTATTAGTTGCCCTTGATCTTTATGTACACTTGCTGCAGGATGAGTCTAACCAAATGCAATCGTCCAGTCTCCTCCAATTAGTCACTCATGTTTCATGAAACTGGAACAATTGACTGCTAGTGTCTTCTCCTGTTTAGAAATCCTTATCCATGTGTCCATTTTGCCTTCCTAATCATCTTTGGTTGTGAGAGGGTGCTAATGGGCACTTACTCGTATACCTCATTCTCTCATTGATTCACTTTTGGAAGAGTCAACTGATAAAAGAATAAATCAAGCCCTGTTTTGTGTCGTGTGCACCTGCTCTGCAATTTGCTTATAAGCTTTTTAATTATTGCTAATGCACAAAAATTAAGAATAAATCAAGCCTGCAGTCAACTAGGCATCATGTGCTATGAGAAATTCAAACCAAGTAATGCATCCACTAGAGAGGAACCCAACGCGTTTTCTTCTCATTATAAAATGGGAAATTCTGCGTTTAGTGTTTCTGCAAATAATTCTTTCTTTGCGTCCCTAACAATGAAAAATGTCCATTACTTATTGGAGCTTGGAAGTATCAAAAGTGTCAATGATTACAGAGTCGAGAGAGTCAACATTGCTTACACCACCTTCATGCAAAACATTAGACAGTTTTTAGCATGATGGCAGTATTACTTCAATCAGCAAGCAATCTAGATTTGGAGTTATGAATCAAATGAAGAAAATTGCTGTGTGTATCTTCAAATCACAGTAGTCAAACCTCAATAATGGATATTCTAAAGAGAATAAAGTGAGTTATATATAAAAATATGTATATATATATATATTGCAAGTTATGAATCAAATCAAGAACATTTATAAGGGCACAGAAATTATAAAAGAAACTAATACTCTCAATGTTCGAAGCTTCATCTAATGGATTAAACAATGGACTTAGTCCAAGTTGACCAAGTTAGTCTTGGATAATCTTAACTCTAAAGTTGACCAGTTATCTAATCTTAATTAATGGCCTTCAGACAATCTATGGGACAAAGGGAAGGGGCCTAGAGACACTGCAATAACCCTCAAAGAAACATGTAGGCTAGTTGGTACGAAGATAAGCAAATTGGTAAATGCAAGGTTAAGTTGAATGATATTTAAGATTTAGATGAGTATTTGATGTCTATAAACCAATAAGCATCAGGAAGTCATTGCTTAAGATGGTTTTAGTTGAAGACACGGGGCAATTCACAAGTTGCACTCATCTTTTTTGGGCTTCTTAAGATGGTAGGACAGATGTCTTGGAAAAGACAAAGCAAAACCATGTGAAACTTAACTAATTCCTTCAGCTGATATGTTTCTGAACATTCTTCATTGACGTATAGCTCACTATCTTATCCAGTTTTGAGGTTTTAAATCTTCCTATATATATGTAATTAGGTGCTAGAGATGCCATTTCAACTCACCAAAGCTTTCAATCGCTCAATCAACCTTTGAACTACATTCCTCCTTTCTTCTACAAAAAACATACCACTCAAAGATGGGCATCCAATTAATTGGATTAGTTCACGCCAAGCAAAAGCTCCAGCGAACCCTGTCAGCAAGGATTGGGAATGCAGAGGCAACATCAAATGTTCCAAAAGGCCATATTGCAGTTTATGTTGGGGAAGGCAACAGGAAGAGATTTGTGATTCCGATATCTTTCTTGAACCATCCTCTGTTTCAAGACCTGCTAAATCGGGCTGAGGAAGAATTTGGATTCAACCATCCAATGGGAGGTCTCACAATTCCGTGCAGTGAAGAGTATTTCATTAGTATTACTACAATCTTAAACTGTTCATAGTCATAGATGAAGCAGTACCACAAGGCTGCAGCAACTTATGTAACATAATTCGAGAGTTGAGACAATCAATTCAAGGCGCTGTCTTCAATTTATTCTCTGGTGCACGCAAATTCAATCCTATGCAATCACCCGTAATTTTTGTAAATTAAATTGTTGGCAATAAGTTTGATGACAAGAAAACATGTTCGATATTTCGCGGCAGATAGCAACTTGAATCAGATTGAAACTCCAACTGCAGAACGTATAGAGGGCTTTGTGTTTATGGGTTCTGAGTGGGTTTTAGGGCCTGTCTAGATGGACTGATATGAGAAGTCATTTTACTGAATAGGGAGTACCCCTCCTTGGGATGAATTTGCGAGTATAGCACCACAAATTCACCTCCTTTTTAATGTGCTAGGTTGAATTTTCGCCAAATGAAATGATATTTCAGTTGACCACCTTTCAAAGAGAAAATGGATACATTCCTCTTACCCATATATCCATTGATTTCACGTGTAAATCCTTCATATGGAGAGTACGGACACGGCCGCGTATGCATTGGAGAAGCAAAGTCTTGCTTGGGTTTTAGTTTAGTTTAAACTAGTTTGGAAATAGGCCGGAAGGCTTCGACAGCCAGATCCCTCGTTGTTGAAATAAATTACGGTCCGTGGCATCGGTCCAGGCCCCGCCCCGGGCCCGAGTCATAGTGGAAAAAGGGGTAGTGCTTACTTACTTAGCCATTGCCCGCTCGGTAAGCGAGTTTTAGTTCATTCTTATGTGATTTCTTTTTTCTTTTTTACACATTCATAGGATGAGCAAAGCCATTAAGAAAACTTTTGCAATCATGAATGATCATGGCTTGCAATGGCTTGGTTTCGTGATTTCAATGCACATCCATGAGACCCTCTGGATAAAAAGGAAAATTCTTGACTCGTAGAATGGCACTAAATACCAATCAGGATCAGTTGATGATGACCACCACAGACTTTGAAGGGGTTATACGTTGAATGGAAACATCCAGCTATCAAACAGCTATGATGATTTCTTTCTTATATATATATATATATATACACACAATAATAGAGTCAGGATTTCATGTTTGAAAAGATAAAGATAATATTTATAAAATAATTATAAATAAAAATATAAAATAATTTAATTGAAAAAAGTTCAGATTAAAATTACGTAAATAAGTCCAATTACATGTTAAGTACAACATAAAAATATTTTTTCACTTCATTACTTGTTAAAATTGGACATCTTTAATTGAGCTCAACGATCTTTCATAAAGTTAAAAGCATTTATCAATGAATCAATATCAAAGTCTCAAATGATTTTTCCTTCAATAAGAATGATCAATGAATTTATAAGAAAATCATCCGATATTCTATTACGAATCTTGTTCTTAATGATTTTCATTGCAAAAAATGCACATTCTGATATTGCAGGGGAAACTAAAAAATTCAATACAAGTTGGATCAATCTGTCAATAAGGAAGTGACTTTTGAAATTTTCATCTTTTTCAACACTTGACATAACTTATAACATGTGGATACATTTTTTAAGGCTTGATTATAAAAAATGTCAAGTTTGAATAAATCCAATTGATAGCTTAGATGCATTTTATATGGTAAGCAAAATCATCAGAGTAATATTTATTTATAAAGTTGCAAATAGTTTAAATATCAAATGATTCGAAACCATGTTAAGGGTCCAAATATGTAAGAAAAAAGAGAGTTTTTTGTTTCTATTTGATAAAAGGAAAAAAAGAAAAAAAGGTGTTGGTTGTTAGGTTTTAAAAAACTAAGGTTTGGACATAATTCTATTGTAGTACGTTTTATTTTAATTTTAAATTTATTAAACTTAATTAATAATTAATTATTTATTATAAGACTTCTCATTAAACATAATATTATTGTAGAAGTAAAATTATAAAATTTCAAAAAATATAAACCTAAGTTTATAAAAATTTTAAAATTATTGGAGGGCGCCAAACCCCATCTCCGTCCGCCTATGGTCTATATGCCCATATGGATGTGATCTGCCAATGCTTGCAAGCCATGGCTTTGACAAAGACCCTTTTATAAGCGTGTCAAGCCACAAGACTCTGCGTATTGCAATGGTCGGTTTCTACTAGTTGAATAGATACACACCCTCTTTTACAACCAATGAACCAAAGTATCAACACGTCTTATTACCGTGGATAGTTTAATTTACGAGTTCAACGTAGTAACACAGGTAAATTATGACATAGCTTTTCTTTTTCTAAGGAAAAATGTTTCTCTAGAGTTTTCCCACATTTGGATAAACTAGCTGTCCCTTTTCGAGTAACAGTCTGATAGAGGCCAGACAATTAGACGCAGTATGGTGGCACAGTGGCACTTTTGTCTTCTATGGAAGAACAAGCCTCATTGCCAGCGGAATAGCTGGGATTAACTTAAATTCCGCGCTTGTTCGATGTACAGGCGGTAGTATTGCTAGGGCATTCTGCTGCAGTGCAAAAATCATGTGTATGTACGGTCAACAGCGTGTCTAAATATGATAGACCAGAAAATCAATATTGAAAAACTCCTCATGTCCTTTGATTTGTCATAATTTTCTTTGTTCTCTTGTACCTCCGGGAACTTCAATGACTGGATCGTTTGTCTTGACTCTTGAGCACGACAAGCTCCTGCCATATTTAACAATTATAGAGAAGATAGATCTAGTTATAGTATATTATATATATATATATATATATATATATATATGTGAACCACGTTCAACAGGACATTGCAACATTGCCACCAAAGACTTGCCTGCTGATCTTGGTCCTAAAGTAATATACACAGTCCTGAAATAGTTTAAACCAATGTAACCAAACCCAATCTTGATTTTGGTGGGGAAGACTTGGTCTTGATTTTGGTGGTGCTGGGATCTTAATTTTAGGCTTTTTAGTTGCTTTGAATGATGTATATGTCAGATTTTTGCATCAGTATTATTTTGTTTGTTTTATAATCTTTATAATTACATATTTTATAAAAGGGCATTTTCAAAAATAGTCCTCAAAAATGAAATATTTTAAAATTTTCACTCTTTATAATTTTAATTATTTTTAATTAAATTGAATAAAATTACTTTTAATGAAACCTCATGTACATGATGTTACAATTTATGTATAAAAACATATTACATGCCATGCATTATATCAAGTGCACATAATGTTATACACCATGTTGAAAAATGTTATTATTATACATCATATACAAAAATATATTACACGTCATAGTTAAAAAAAGTTATTACATACTATGTTGAAAAAAAATATTAATTACATGTTATATACAAAAATATGTTACACACCATGGTTAAAAAAAGTTGTTACACGTCATGTAGAAAAAAAAATCGTTACATGTCATATATGAAAACATGTTACATGTCATATTTAAAAAAAATATTATTGTTACACATTATGTTAAAAAAAAATTATTGTTATAGGTCATGTTTAAAAAAAAATCGTTACACTTTAATGTTTGAAATATTGTTGTTACTTGCGAATCAAAATTTCCAATCCTTTCAACTCTCTTCATTTCTTTTTGTTTTTTTTTACGATTTGGCACCGATTAAAACATTTTTAATATGGTTTTGTAAATCAAACCACAATTTTCCTTATCTAAAATACCTATTTCAACTAAATATCGAAAAAAATTTTCCTTTGAAATCTTAGATTTTTAAATTCAAAATTCTTGAGTTTATTAGTATCTAGATCTTAAATTGATTGAATTAAAAACTATTTCAAACTCTTGTGATCATTTCTACCATTTTAGTTTCCTCCAAAACACCTAAAAAATAAATTTTTCCAACAGCCACCAACCCCAAGTACATCAAAATCATTGCTTGGCGTCTTGAATGCCCGAGAGTGAAAAATTGAAAGCACAGCAAATGGATGTTGAAAAGAGAAATAGATAAAATTAGAGAGAGTTAGATAATGAGAAAGAGAAATCGAAAGCAAAGATGAAAATGAAAAAATTTGTAATAGATTATTTAATTTATTTGACATAGTTTCAAGGGTATTTTAATCAAGTTATAGCTAAAAATAGTTAATTTTATTTTAATGGTTATTTTTGAAATTAAGTTATGAAGATGACATTTTTTACTATTTTCTCTTTTATAAAAAAATTAGTCTTTTCATTTGTTAAACTTTTGTATCGTAGGTGATATGTTAATATAATTTTCTGATTTAGTAAAAATTAAAAATCAAACCCAATATCCTCCCATAGAGTGCAGTAGTGAAGGGTTAAACATTCACCATCATAATTTTTTTGCAAAACTGGAAAATTTTCGAATGTGTTTTAAAAAAAAAAATTGAATCACTAGAAACTTTTAAGTTAGTCATCTAGTTAGGCTTGAGGTTGTTTATGTCATACATGGGCACGAGAAAAGATTAAGAGCATATTTAGTTTGTTTTTTTTTTAAATTTAAAAGCTATTATAAAGCTTTTATAAAAAATAATAACTTTTAAAATTAAACTAAAGTTGTTTAGCAATATACTTTTTATAAACTCTTTTTTATAGATAAGCTGTTTGGTAAAACAACTTATATAAACTCTAATTTTAGCTAAAATTACCATAAAAGGTACTTAATAAATAAATTTTTATTAATAACAAATTTCTTTATTCAAAATAAAAAAATTAACTTTATTTTTTATCTATTTAAAGTAAAATTTTGAAAATATTAAAAAGATTTTTATATAAGATAAAGTTTATAATTAATAATAAATCATAAAAAAGTTTCGTAAATAATTTATAAGTAACACATAATTTATAAATGACTCTAAATTAACGATTTCTATTTTTCATTAATGTAGCAGTTATTTGATTACAAACTCTTTCCATGTAACTATCATCTAGTGCTCTTCTAAAAATATGTGAACCCATTTCTTTAACATTACTACTTTCTTCTTGACTCTCAAGAATATGATTGGGATTCTGATCACATCTGTCAAACTCATCATCTATAACACCACATTGTCTAACATAGTTAATTATGTAGTAATAATTCAAAAAAATCACATTTAGTTATTGATGTTCTTACCAACAAAATTCACATCCATGAACAATATTATCACAACAACCATGATCAGCAAATATTATCTCAATTTTCATCTAATTTATCTCAACAACTATTGATCTATTTGATTAATTATTTCAATTATAATCATCAAATATTATATATATCATAAAAAATTTAAAAATAAATAAACATAACATAATTGTCATATCAAATAATAAACTGAAAAATATCAACTAATAAAGAGAGTTTTCAAAGCCCAAAAAAATTGATAGAAAATAAAATGAAAAACAAAATAGAAAGAAAAAGAAGAAATAATACTTAAATGTAGTTTTGAATTTTGAATCTTCTTTTTATTTTTTAATTTTTGTAAGAACAAAAAAAACTTTAGAACGATGATTTGCAAAAAGGGAAAGAGGAAAGGGAGATTGATAGGGAGAGAGAGAGAGTATTTTTTGAGCCAGGATCTTCTTGGAAAATATAATTCTCCTAATAAGCTAACATGTTTTTTTTTTAAAAAAAAGAAAAAGCTTCTAATTAGAGCTTTTTTTTTTAAGTTCTTTCTTTTAGATTTTATTTTTTAAAAAAAATTATTTTTTAAAATGCTTTTCACCAAATCCTGTTTGACTCGGCTTTTATTTTTAAGTAATAGATAAGATAAACATAACTTAGGCCAAATAGGTACTAAAAATGGAAAGAATGCATCTACGGAAGAGGAACCAAACAATAATCAAGCTGAGAAGTTCTTCGTTTAGTCCTTTTACTATAAGTTCCACCTGGCTGTCCCTACTGTTGAATATATCAATAGTTGGAACTTAGAATTATCAGAGGTGTCCCAATGATAATAATATCGACAAAGAACTTGATGGTTACACTTCACCGTCATGCATAGACTGGGCAGACCATTCACACACATTCAGCTTTGAAAATGTAGATGCAAATGCATGTAATTCACATGTCTAAAATAGATGTCGTCGAACCATATACCGACTGGAAAATCTTGATTAAATTAATGTAGATATTGTAGTACTAAATCTAACTTATATTGGTATTAAATTATAACTACTTCAAAGCAAGAACCTGACTAGTGGATATTCTCTAGTAAACTCTATAACGAGTTATTTCTATTATGAACTTTGATTCAAATTAAGAAATTCAATAATGGTGGTGATTTTGAAAGTATTGGGTTATTAGCTCAACTTGATAAAAGGTAGTCATTGCTGATCTTGACTTCTAAGAATAAATGAGAAGAACTACTATTACATAAGTAATTAGCTAATCTTAAATAGCTTTGAGCAAGGGCAAGGAAGGGACCTAGAGAGATAGCAAGTTTGCGACGACCCAGCTAGTTTCGTACAAAGAAAAGCAACTGAGTAAAATTAAGTCTAAGTTCAATTCTTCAGTAAATAGGCGAAGTGAATCATCAATATCGAGTTAAGATGGAGATGTCTTTGATGTTGAACATGCCTAGCATCATAAAGTCAATGCTATGTTAGTTCAAAACACAAGGGCCTAATATATCCGTATTTCATACATAATTTCAAAGGTTTTTTACCACTTATTTCTAATTTTCTTAAAAAGGTAGGACAGAATGCTTTGCAACAGACAAAACAAAACCATGTGAAACTTAACTAATTCCGTCAGTTGTTTTTCCAAACATTCTTCTAAACTTTTCAAAGGTTTGAAGTCTTTCCATATATAGAGATTTAGGTAGTGAAGATTCCATTTCAACCCAAGTTTTCGGTGTCTAGTAAACTAAAGCTTTCTACATATCGAAGATGGTATTCAATTAATTGGGTTAGACCACACCAAGCAAATGCTCCAACGAAGCCTTTCAGTGAGAATTCGGAAAATGTTGGCGACAACAAATGTTCCAAAAGGCCATATTGCAGTGTATGTTGGAGAAGGCAGCAAGAGGCGATTTGTGATTCCTATATCTTACTTGAACCATACACTATTTAAAGACGTGTTAAACCTGGCTGAGGAAGAATTCGGATTCAACCATCCATGGGCGGTCTCACGATTCCATGCAGTGAAGAATATTTCAACAGTCTTATTACAGTCTTAGGTTATTCATAGATGGTAGCCGAACGTACCACAATGATATGCAGCAACCTATATTGAACATAATATTAGAGTTAAGGTAATCGAGGAAGTCTCTTCAAGTATGTTTTACTTAGCATACTTGCAAATTCAACCCTTGTTGAAACAATCGAGGACTCATAAGTAGAAACTTTTGGGTAGTATTGTACTAATTCTTTGCTGACAAGAAACTTTTCTGTTAGCAAAGTTGATCATTATCGATCTAATGTTTGCCGAGGTTCTGTAAGTACTAATTAAAAGATTAAGAGGTATAAGCATATGGTGTGTGAAATTCTGGGTGTAATGGTTCCATAATCCATAGCAGTAAACAACTTGAATCACATTGAAACGAATCTCTGTCAGAAACCGCTCAGAGGGTTTCGATTAATCTTCAAAAAGATAGACGTTTTCAATATTAACAATGAACAACAAAGGAATGTTGTGCCTTAAGTTGAAACGAGAACATTCTTGTCTACCAATTCCTCAGCCAAGAGTATTCTTTCTTGTCTTTGCAGATTTTCATCAATTATAATTGCGACTACCAACCTGGCCACGTTCTTTCTTGTATTCGACACAATGCTTGCTAGGTTTTCTGTTTTAGCCTAGTTAGTGGACGGTTTGTCGTGTCTCTCACGTCCAAATTGTTGAAACTTTCTTAAGTTATAACCCTCCTGGTGCCGGTCGTATAAAGTAATGTAAAATATATATATATATATATTTTTCTCTCGACCTTTCCGCTAGTATCAACTATCAAGATATGAGATTGAGATAGAAAAGAAATACTGCTGCCCTGCCCTGCAGCAAACGACTTTGGCCGACTAGCTGGCCTGACTTAATAAATCCTATCTCATCCATTCTCTGCAATCCGTATCCTCTCATAAAAATTTTACATGGAAAAAAGAGAGGGGAACGTTGCGTTTTGGCTGGGTTACCCATAACACGGTGCTTTGCTCGTGAATCAGATATTGGGCTAATTCTAACTACTTCCCATTCAGGAGGCAACCTAATGAACTTTAGGAATGATTATTATAGAATTTTCACATGACTAATATAAATCCATTTGAAAAAAATGAAATCCAAGAGCGCACAAAGCATTGAAATATTTGAATTGGTTTCCTTACCATGAATAAACGGTAAGACCACTCTGAGGTCACTCACTTGCAATCTTGCATTCCAGGCATGGTGTTGAAGATAAAACTCTCAAAATTATTGCTTTAACATAAAATATATTATATTAACATAATGTTCATACTCCTACAGGAAATCCAAACAGGAAGCAAAATTTTGGACCCTTGACTCATTAACAAATCTCACTATATATACGACAATGGAAGATCAAAGTACCAAGAAAGCAAATCAAATTCCAAGTAGCTTCTTAGGCATATTGATTTATTCGAGAAGTCAGATTGATGAATTCATCTTCAGCGCAAGGAACCATGAGACCACCCATCGGACAATCAAAACCAAACTCTTCTTCAGCCTGACTCAACAGGGCTTGGAACAAAGGATGCTTCAAGTAGGATATTGGAACCACAAATCGCTTGTTCTTTTCTTCATCTCCAACATAAACAGCGAAATGGCCTTTCGGGACATTCACTGCACTCGATGTTTGGTAAGAGCATTGGCGCTTAGAATGTGACCGTTGTCGGATAATATGCTTTGCATGAAGCATCATCTCAGGCAACCGAATCCCCATTCTCCTCCGGGTCTGAGACATTGCAAAAGAAAATGAAAAAAAAGAAAAAAGCTTTTCTTCTTTCAAGT
Organism: Theobroma umbraticum; assembly: GCF_002168275.2. Classification (NCBI taxonomy): domain Eukaryota; kingdom Viridiplantae; phylum Streptophyta; class Magnoliopsida; order Malvales; family Malvaceae; genus Theobroma; species Theobroma umbraticum. The sequence goes on from NW_018397261.1 coordinate 6,992,985, forward strand.
TAGGGAGGTTTTTACCGTTTCTGGTTTTGGCGCTTGGGTTTATATAGGGGAGACAAATATCAACGGGGGGAGCACAGACATTAATGCATCGATAATTTTTGCATGCATGAAAATATCAACATGTGCTTTGTCTTTGTGCTTGGAAATCGTAAAATATTACAACTTGGGCGCTACAAAATACAACTACTTCTAGGAAGCCTTATTCCGCCCACCGGTTTTCACATCCATGAAAGGATTTCACCGGTGCTTTTGTTGCATGTTCCTTATGTCAGTAGCTCAATGAAGTGGTTAGTTTTCTATAGATCCGGGAATTCGTGCATCAAGACTCATGGTTTTTGGCTTTTTCTCTTTCTTATAATGATAGCTTGGAAAAAATTTGATAATTGTACTGAACTTGGACTTTGCTTGTTCTTCGAACTGCGTCCCATACCTGTTGCATGCGTGCTCAGGGATTTGAGCAGCCTTGTCTATCTCTCTTTTAGTGCCTATCCAATTCTTTAATAGATAGATAAATGTTTCAACATTTAAGAGCCAATGCGTGAAATTGTGAGACTGGTCGCCAATCTATGGCGTTAGTCGGTCGGTCAGTCAGTGCATTCATCATGCATGTGAGTATGCATTATATGTATTATATCCCACAAAAATGGCAATGGTCCCGCAGCTGCTATCCTGCAAATTGGCGTCTGACGCCAATATCTCTCTAGCTATGTATTTGTATTTCCTTTTTTTTTTCATCTTTCTAATTAATTTGCTGGTCAAAAAGTTCAATAATTTGATCACTTAATGATCTTAATTTGTCATTATATTGTCCATTAGTTACTCATGAAAAGAATTAAAAAAGTTGAGATTTAAATATGCTCATCTTTTTGCTTAAGGGAAAACAGCTCTTCAGCTTTCTTGCCATTTAACTTTAAAAGTTTAAATTTCATGATCTTCATCGTCGATTGGTTTTGTACGCTTTTTTATAAGTGTACAGATTTTCATTATCTAAACCATGTTAATGTGTTATGAAAAATTTAATTCAATAAATAAAAAACTTGAAATAACTTATAGATCGTTAAGATTAATAAAATCACTTGAAATAATTACTTAAAATAAAATAGAGAATTCAATGCGCTAGCCAGCTAGCACCGCATGGCAGAAAGCTGGATTCACTTCCGTGCTTGCTAAGCATTTTTCAAGTCCACTGCTCTTGGCATGTCACATGTGCCCCGGTCAAAGACTCTTTGGACCGATTCGACTTAATTACCAAAAATGAACTTCAATATAAGCAGCCAAGCCCTGCATGTTTATCAATTACGACAATGGACAACGTGTAACTCTTACTCCACGAAGACTTGTAAACACCCAGAAATGGACTTAACCGTAATAAAAGGTTAAATTCAATTAATGGTTCTCAATCTGTCTATATTGGGCTGATGAAAAGCTGTTGACCGCCCGCATAGAACAAGATAAGTACCACATCGTGGCACTTAGAAGTACCAATTAAGGACATATGAAAGGTACCTTTCACTAAGTTTCTTTCATAGAAATCCGTCACTCGAGCATGTTGCTCTGGACTTTTTCTGAAGTACGGCCCCCCGTTTTTGCAAAAACATGATGGCTAAACCTGCTTTTGGGGTGAGCTTGTTTGGACCAAGGAGTTAAACGGTCTATTTCACCGATATTGGTCAGGAGAAATTGGTAGATGTATTGCAGATAGATATGTAAGTTAAGTAACATCAGTCAACTGAGCAAAGCCATGTGATTCTTTGTTGCAGAGGGGCCCTCTAAAATGTCCCAGCTGCCAATATGGTGACGAGTCAAGCCAATTTGGTTCTTTATCGAAATTGAAAATGATGGCACTTAAGCGTCTCCCATCCTCTCCAAACTCTACAAATACAAACACATTATCAGTCTTCTAGCTCCAAAAACGTGCCAGGATTTACAAGTTATACTACAACCTTTGAGTGTTAACCAGTTCTATCTCATATTCAGAAACCGATCTATATATATCTCCTTGTTTTTCCATTTTTTACTTCAAAATTCGAAATTATGGGTGTTCGTATACCGTCCATGATTCCCAGCGCCAAGCAAATTCTTAAGCAGCAGCCTCTTGTTACAAGAGAGAGGCCACCTGTTCCGAAGGGCCACATTGCAATTTATGTTGGGGAGACAGAAAGAAAAAGGTTTGTGGTTCCAATAACAGTCTTGAACCATCCTTCGTTCAAAGACTTGCTTAAGCGGGCAGAGGAAGAGTTTGGCTTCAATCATCCGGTGGGTGGCCTAACAATTCCGTGCAGAGAAGACACCTTCATAAATCTCACTTCCCGATTGCATGCCTAAGAAGGGATGAACATTGCCAATCCGATCACAATTTTGTTTTTTTATTTCTTTTTTCCTTTGTGAAGAGAACAACAGCTGTAAACCCTTGTGTAGTAGAATAGGCAGAGAAAAATTGCTTTCCCTCAAAATCATCAACAAAGTTCTTTTATCTAAACTCCTTTATAATTTTTAGTATCAGTTCTTCATTTTAACATGTTAAAACATTATGGGTTAATTTGAATAAATACAAATTCAGTTATCCAAAAATAAATAAATTATGTTTTCATACATAAGAACAATATTATCTGAATTTGGAACCTTTTAGACGGGTTGACAATTAGGCAAACTTATAGACTAACTTTAATTTACTTTCTTCTCATGTTCCATTATCTCTCTGTCTTTTTCTTGGGACCAACAGAAGATAGATGAAAGATTTATTTTTGTAAATCGTAAACAAGATTAGCCACTAAAGACTAATCAAAAAAGGTTATCCACTAAAGTAAGGTTTTATTCAGCCATTTTAAAGTCTTTAGCAAAAGCCATTTTTCTCATGCTTTCTAATTATTTCTGTCGGTCATCTTTTCTCCTGTCACGCATTAGGAATTTCCTTTGCTTCGACATCTTTTTTCATTTTCTTTTAAAATAGAGGAAGTAGAATTACTGGAGAAGCTGTGGATATTTCACTATCTCTTTCTCCAACATTGAATTTTTGTTGTTATTGTTTTTTACAAAAGTTTTACTTTTTGTTCAAAAAGAAAGAGACTGAATCCAACTCTATTTGTTTTGCTCTCTTTTTTTTTTTTTGTTAGAAAAAATCTAAAGAAAGGAACAAAGTCTAACCCTTTTGTGGGTACTCGTTATAAATTCTTCTTCTTCTTCTGTTTTTTGTTCACATTTGTTACCAACTCTTTTTTTATTTGTTTCAGAGTCTACTCCTGTATTCTGGTAGAATTGTTAAGGAATATTTTTTTAGTTTTTAATTTTACTCTCACGCCAGGGCAATTTAAAATTTGTTTTGGAAACTTGTTATAGCTCTAAAACCCCTTCTTGAAGTCACCCTGTTAGAGCTTTAAAGTTTACACATGGCAAAATGAGGAAGTCCAATGTTATAGGTTTTCAAGAAAAAATAAACTTTTTAACTTGATTATCTGTCAATATTTTTATAAGCTGATCATTAATGAATAATTTTGATGTTTGCTTGACATGGCTTGTATTTGACCCTTTAGCTTTTAACCAGGAGACAAGACAATGCTATTTCGAGTTAGATTGTATACAATTCACTATTGATTTGCAGATAGATGAATATCCTTTGAAGACTATGGTTTAATTATGCTCCAACAGGTAGAATTAATATAACTTTGGTCAACAGGGCAAAAGTTGGCATCAAAATCAGGAGAAAATTCTTGTAAATGTATAAATCATGCATGTAACTGCGACTATTAGAAAAAGAGTAATCAATTAACATACTACTTGCCACTCTAAAGTCTACATCTCTCTATCCTGATCAGTTCATTATAGGAGTATTTTCTTGACTTCCAATCAAATTGCCATCCAAAGTTGAATTTAAGTGGCACAAGCAAAGTTTAACATGAATTGTTCCTTGCAGTGTAAGATTTTTGGATTCTCGCACCATCTCAAGCTAAATATGGAACTAAGGATCCAACAAGATAGAGGTATAGAGAATCCCAATGGTTATATCACATACTATAAACAGCAAGTTGCTTTGCTCAGAATTATTCTTAAAAGGTGGCGACCTTTGTTGTTTCTTGGTGCATTACGTCAGTGATTCAACTTGATCGGTTAGTTGCTCCAGATCTCCAAGAATAAACCCTGAACTTTCAAAAATTGCGGAACCATGTTGTCTTGCTTATATGCTCTTTTTCTCTTTCTTTACCCAGATTCATAAACTCCAAAACCTTATCCTCCCAGCAAACGAAGAATTTCAAGTGCATGTCCAGTACCAGGTTAATTAATTCCAAAATATATAGCAGGCGCCGATTGGAGAGATTCAGGCAGTCAATCAGTACACTTGTACATATACGATCATCTACCCATCAAATTATTGCCCTGAAAATTGGCAGCCTGCAGCCACTCTTTCTACCAATTGGTGCTCGTGACGCCAAGTCATCCATCCATCCATGCTTCTTTTGATACTTAATTATCAAGATTAGTAAGTGCAGGTGAATTAGGTTCACTAGCATTAGTAAACAGTGAGTGCGGTTGTTAACTTGTCATTTAGCATCAGAATGTGGGTTTTGAGTATCAAGCAGACTGAAATTTTTGACAAATAGATCTATTGAAATTTGAAGATGAGACCCATATTAATGAAAAGACAGATGCTAGTATCTGCAATTTATTGCTGGACTATGGGACCGCTGTCAACAACCTAACAGGCGCAGGGGGTTGGGGAGATAAGTTCTAGGCAAAGAAATCATAAACTCTTGCCACGACTGAAAGAGAAATCCAGATTTGACCAAATTGAAGAAAAGTAATTTAAATCAGAATCAATGCTTTCAACACCTAAATAATCCAAAACTTTGGATTGTTATTTAGTCAGGACACAAACGCACCACAAATCAAATGGTTGGAATGGTATTTAGGTTGTACAAAAGGACAAACATGAATATGCCTTTCAAAGTTTTCTTCAGCAAAAACTCAACACATGAATATGCTACCGATTGTTTTCAGGCATCAGCATTAGAAAAGTTGTGGAGGTGACATAAATTTGGAGAATGGCTTCAAAAGAACAAGTGGACATAAATTTGGGAAATTAAGTAATGAAAGAGGGAAAGAAAGTTAACCTAAGTGAATAAGTGAGCAAAGCCCAATTGGGAATATGGGTCCTCCTAGGAACGGCAAAACATGCTGACTATAAATACAAACATCAAGCCAGCCTTCCAGCTCCAACCTCTTTCTCAACTTAACTCTCTAAAGTCCTTTCAGCTAAAACCTGCTTAGATCAACTCCTCCTTTTCTAAACTTCTATTCTCAATCTCAAAATATGGGTTTCCGTCTGCCATCCTTGATACTCAGTTCCAGGCAAATTCTGAAACATCGTTCTGGCTTCTCTAGGAAACAACCTGATGTGCCAAAAGGCCACGTCGCAGTTTATGTTGGAGAGGAGCAGAGAAAACGTTTTGTAGTTCCAATTTCATATTTGAACCATCCTTCATTCGCAGAATTGCTCAACCGCGCAGAGGAAGAGTTTGGCTTCAATCATCCAACGGGTGGCCTGACAATTCCGTGCAAAGAAGATGCTTTTATCAATCTAACGTCTCAGCTGCATTCCTCATGAACGATGATGAACGCAGAGCAGCTCGGACACCTTTGACAAGTTATTTTCCGTTTTCGCTACAAGTTATAAATTTTATACTAATGGTGGATGTGTAAATTTTAACACATTAACAAATGAAGTTCTTGACCCTTCACGTTATCTTTTTTTCCTTGACCTGCTAGTGAAAATTCTGCTTTAATGCTAATATCACCATATATAATTTAAGTAATGCTGATTGATTACCGAAAAATTCAAATTATTTCGTTAGATTACCATAGTAATCAGAGTTGCCAATAACTTGTAGAGACTATACAACAAGAAGACAAGCAAAGTATGACAGATATTTGACTTGGCTGGTCAAGACATGCATATCTGTCTGTGTTCATTAATTAGCAATGACATAAGTTGTCCTGTTGCTCCATAAATTTGTTCAAAGCAAGGAATCTTATTGCCGCTAGCTTGTTGAGGAAAGAACCAAACTCGTCCTACTTCAGTGAGCGAGGCCTGGAATTAATGAAGGATCCTCTGAGAACCAATCTTCATACATTCTAGATTTTTCACTACACTTCAAAGAATGAGAGTGGTGCAGGGGCAGGAGCAGGAGGAGACTAAGAATCTGATGTTATCATTTATAACATCCTCAAGTTTTTACCCAAAAATTTTAGCCGAGTATTCGTATCTCTCTTTACTTATAACCTAAGTAATTAATCAAGATCAGTTCCACAAATTGGCCCAATCAGCAAAATGGACTAATCTAGGAAACCCGTCGTATGGATTAAAGCGGGTGGTTCTCTTCTCAGGGGTTGTTAAGAATGATGGAGATGCATCTGCCCGTTAGACAGTGCTAACAAGGACATGTGAAAAGCACCGTCTCCCCTCACATAGAGCGGAGAAATTGCTCTTTTCCTAGACAGAAGCAAATCAACATAGTACTATATTCGTAAATGCTTGAAGATGCTAGTAGACTCTAGCTGCCCTAGATTTTCAAAGTGTACGGCCCTCTGTTTTGAAGCATTGAATTTTGATAGTGCCTTGGCAGTGTGCTTGTACTTTTGCTGCTAAGAGGAACGAGTGGGTCTGTTGCACCAGGGCCGTAGGTCGGTGAGCGAATCCGAGAGAGAAAAAGAGAGAATTATTGAGCAAAACCATGTGAATGTGACCCTTTTGGGTGAATATCACACGTGCTTGTTGACATTTATGCAAGCGATTTTATGGATTTTTAGAGAGTTTTCTCTTTAAGATTGGCAATCCTCACAATTTTAAACAGGCTTTAATTTTCTTTCTCTTTCTTTCCAGTATTTCTTAGAGCAAGACCAAAGCAATGTTATTAATGGAGAAGCTCTTGCGTACAGCATTTCATTAACTGTATATGATCCAACTAAAATCATCAATTTCCGCAAATTTCCTGCTTTTCATGCTTTGTTTGTGCAAATTGTTTTCGTTTTAAGCACCAAGGCATTGAGAATTTCTAAACACTTGTTTGTCACCAAGGTTAACTACTTAAGTGTTATTTTGACATATAAAATGTTCCTTAACTATTCTCGATTCAAATAAATATTTATTTTTTCATTATGTTCAATTAAATATATATATATATATATATATATAGAGAGAGAGAGAGAGTGCCGGCTCTAGGTAAAGCCACTAAAGTGGTCGTTTTGAGTTCTCAAACTTTCAGTAGGCCCTTAATTTTATAATAATAACATTATTAACTGTATTGAAAATATATAAAAATTAAAATAATTATTAAAATATCTATTTATTCTCTCAAGTTTAATAAATATTTATTATTTCTTTTATATTTTTATTAATTTTTAATTATTTAACTTATTTCTCATGTAAAAGTCAAGATAACTAAAAGAATAATATATTCTCTCACTTCTCAAATTATGTGCTTAGTAAATCTTAATTTTTTATCACTTCTCAATTCTTACAATACTATTAATTCTTAATTATTTCTCTTATTTTCAATCAAATAATGGTAATATGTATTTAATGTTCTCCAATATCTTTTTTTTCTCAACTATTTTTTCTATTTATAATCTATTAATGGTAATACGTATTTAATGATTTTCAATATCTTTTTTTTCCTATATATTGAGTTAATTATTTTTTTTCAATTTATAATATACACTTTTAAATTCTTTTTTCCTCATTTGCTCTTTCTTTTGTTAATTTCAATTTTTCTCCAAAGATACGTTGGAAATCTATTATGTTATTATCTTTATAAAACCATGAGCTTTATTTGCTGTTCATAATAAACATTCAACAATTAGATATTATTATTTTAATCTTTATAGGTTTTTTACTTTAATTTAAAGTATATATTATATTATTATATTATCTCCATTTACGTCATAGTTGATGTATTGAATTAGAAATCTAACTATTTTTTTTTTGAATTTTAATAAAAAAGATCTCATTTAAATTTTTAGCTTTCAAGCTTTTAAAGTTATTGAGCCGCCTATATATATATATATATATATATATATATTTTCTGTTAAATAAATCTTATGACTAACATGACATGATACTTGTCCTTATAAATGGTGAGACTATCATGTGATGATACCATCTTGTTATATCATTATCTATCATAATAACTCAATATGTCAAATAAATGTCACATAATATAAAATGATAAAAATAATTTTGCTTAACGATAATTAGTTAATTCTTAATTATAAAAAAACTATTTAATCTAAAATAAAAATATAAAAACTTAATTGAACATAATAAAAAAATAAAAATTAATTTAAAATTTTTAAATAATTCATAACTTATTTAAGTATTATACTTTTTATTTTTACCTTTCAAAAAAATTATATTTTTCTTTTAGAAATAGGGTTAATTAGTGGAGAGGCAATGATTTTCAAAAGAAATTTGCTAAAAATCTCAACCGATTCATCAGGTCTATCAAGATGGTGAAACATAACTAACAACAAAAACAAAAAATTAAAAGCTGTAAAACCCCACAATTAGGAAATTGGGAAATAATTAGTAAGATATATTGGGAAATGTATCCCATAGTATATATAGTAAGAATACTAATCAACTAAGCACATGGTTCCACATATAAAGGGATACTCCCCATATATTTTTGGGGCATGTTCTTATTATGAGTTGCCCTAGATCCGAGAATCCATCGAGATTCATAGTTTCCTTATCTTTATTTCACAAAAAATCTGGGTAACCTGAACTTTGAACTGGAACTAGCTACAAATTTGCTCTTTTCTCGATATACAAAATTACCAGGATCTATATATCTATGAAAAATATTTTGTATAAGAATTAGTGCATGTGGGAGTGCAAACATTATTGGCAGCGTGAGACTTGGTGAATCAGTCCATGTGCCTTTACCAAATTATTGCGCAGATAAAAATGGAAATTGCCATGTGTGACCCAATCATATTATCCATCAATCTTTGAGGTTATCTTTCCTTTCTAAGTATATCTAAGGCTCCTTGTGAACCTAACGGCTTTGAAAGCAATCGAATTTTCCCAAGGTTTTTCTCTAGATTTTCTTAAATTAGTTATAGTATGTAATCCATTAACCAAAACCCAAAAACCAAAAACTGAATAAATTCCTAGAAACAGCAGTTTTGACAATTATTTTTTTTAAAAAAATACTAATAGAACTTTCCCAATTGTTCTAATTGTTCTCTCAAAGAGTAATGATGTAATTTCCAATGTGGATATATAGTTCGGAGGTTGAATAGATTGGAAAGTAAAATTATTCAATGGTTCCAGATGGAATGGGGAAAATGAAGCCCAACGTTAATATTGACTGTTCCTAAGACAAAACTTTTGAATGATCAATGCCGGAAATCTAATTGTAATGCTAGCCAACCGTATATACATGACGTCTTTGATGAGATTACGGAGATAGCAACTGGGACTCACATGAATATTGTTTTATTTCATCTAAAAACTCATCACATGAATTTGCTGCTTTGTTATCTGAGGCATCAACATTTGGAACTCTACCATGGATGTGTTCACATTGCGCCCGTAAATGTTTAGACTATTAGATAGTGAATAGATGAGAGAGAGAAAGAGGAGGAGATAAGCTTTTGAGCTTTTTGGTCAAGGCCATGTGAGTGTTTCAGGAGGCGGGCCATCTGTTCAAAGCCATGGCTGCCTATAAATACAAACACCAACAAGGCTTTCAACTCCAAGGGACTATCATTCTCAGTTCTGTGAAGCAAAACCCACTTTCGATCAGCTTCTTTTGTTTTAATTTTTTTTTCCACTTCAACTCAATATCAGATATGGGTATCCGTTTACCTTCCGTGATTCTTCATGCCAAGCAAGTTCTCAAACTGCAGTCCAGGAACCAGATAAATGTTCCAAAAGGCCACATTGCGGTCTACGTTGGGGAAATCCAGAAGACAAGATTTGTCGTTCCCATATCATACTTGAACCACCCTTCTTTCCTAGATTTGCTCAACCGGGCAGAGGAAGAGTTTGGCTTCAATCATCCGATGGGCGGTCTTACAATTCCGTGCGACGAAGATGCCTTTATCGATCTCACTTCTCGGTTGCATTCCTCCTGAAAGATGAACGAGAAAATGATCTAGCCAGAATTTTAGAAGATTTGTTAGTTAAATTCTTTCAATCCCTTGTAGAATATACAAGAAATGTAAATCTCTAATGCTTTTGAACACTTGACATGATAGTGAGTGAAGAGATTGATTGTACATGCTCTCTCCCACCAAGATGTTGTCAATCAATGATAATGAAAAGTCTTTGTTATTTGAATATTATTTAATTCTCTTCAATATTGGTTCTTGAGTTTGTGAAGATTCATATTGCTGGCATATAAAACAGAGTATCATCAATTAATCATGATAGCTCCATTCATCAAGAATTCTGATTGATAGTTACCTTAAGGTTAACTTATTCTGAGAGGCTTTGCACCCAACAATGGAGGAGTGAAGAGACAAAAAAAACTCATAAAACAAGAGCCATGAAAACCTTCAATCATTACCTTGATAAACATTAGTAAGTTAGGGTATATTTTGACAAACTACAACACTAGATTGCTAATATATGAATCAAAGTAAGATTTCGCTGCAGAAAAGTAAACTTGGCAATTTTGACATTGTCCTTAATTTGTGATTAGACGGTAATAAACTGTGAAGATTTAGGCTGAGAAGCCTTCTATCTATATAGTTTAATTAAGCTTAAAATCCTATCATATTCTTGTTTAATTTACAAACCATAATTCTTGTTTAATTTATCTTTTGATAAAATGAAAGATTCCAAGACTAGATAAGTGCGTTCCAGCCCAGATTAAGCACCCAGATTATGCTGATTGATGGCCATTGAGTTGTGTTAGTCAATCAGTCTTCTTTTCTGGCTCTCTCGGGACTCGATGACAGGTATGAACAAGTCACTGCTCGCCAGGGACTGTGTCAAATTACAACAGATACGACCTGGCGGCCTCAAACCACACAATTCCACTGTGTCACCCCCTAAAAGCAGCGGGTCCACTGTTATCTTTGTTGCACAAAATGCTCCTCAGATGGACGTGTGCCACTTTCCTCTGTCCAGTGTACGGCAACTGAATTGAGAGCTTACCAAATACTGAGAAATGACAAGTCCTGGAGGTTGGAGATGTCAGTTGGGCACTGACTAGGAAGCAAAAAGGATGGGTCTCTTTCTCAAAAAAAAAAGGGTAGATAAAATGAAAAGGATCAAATGAGAGAGCGCGTACGTGAAGAGCAGGAGAGGTTGTTGAGCTTGGTGAGCAAAGCCATGTGAGCTTTTGCATAGGAGGGTCCTCTCAGGATCCCCACTTCTATATCTGCTGACAACACACGTATAAACCATTTGGTTTTTTATTATTTGAAATCATGGTGCAACCTCTAGGAATTCTATATAAATACAAGAAGATAGCGGCTCCATCCCCCTGCTCCAAGGCTTTCTGCACTTGTAAATTCAAACAAATTTCTAGTCCAATTTTGTGACAATCATCATGGGTTTTCGTTTGCCATCCATTATGGTTATTGCTAAGCAAATTCTTAAAGGCAGCACCCTCGGTCGGGTGTGCCAAAAGGACACATTGGTCCAAAGAAACCTGTTTGTCGTTCCGATCTCTTTATCGAACCATCCTTCATTTGCAGTTGCAGACTTGCTCAACCAAGCAGAGGAAGAGTTCGGCTTCAATCACCCAATGGGCGGTTTAACAATACCATGCAAAGAAGACACTTTTATCGATCTTGCTGCTCGGTTGAATGCCTTGCTATGACAGAAAGGAACAAAGAAATTCCTGTACAATTTTGACAAGCTCGACGTTACTCGTTCCTTTCCACACTTGTAAAATAAAGAACTTGTGGCCAACCCCATGTATGTATAGCCCGCTCCTGTAAGTACTGAGCAGACCAACATCTGATTCTTGCATTTTAAACCTCTTCATCTCTGTTCGCACCAACATCAGGTTGTAGAGCTAGTTTTTTGGTTGAAATTTGCTGAAATCCACGCTATGAAATGACCAAAACTGCGAGTTTGCTTACACAGTGTGTGCCAAGTCAATAATAACTTAATCACTAACAAGCACTTGTTGGAAATATGTCAACTCTGTTTTCTGCCTTAATATATAGAATATTTTACAAGGTGGTTTACGATGCGATACATAACTTGATGTGACAACCCTCGGAGAGATACTTATTATTAACCTTGACGACTGATTTAATGTGGTCAGATGTTATACTTCACAAAATGAAGATACGAAATCCCTCCCCCACCCTCTATACACCAAAGACCATAAGATCAGATTCTCTGTTTACGACCCCAGCAACCACTCCTCAATCTAGCCACTAAATGGGAGCTTCTGCCTTTTATTTGCACTTTCCTTGGATTCCAAGGTAGCAACCAAAGCATGACCAAGAGCATGAAAGTGGAAATCAGTGGTTGAATTGCTAAAGAGCGCCGGCTTACATTTGAGGAAACACAAAACTAATCCTTCCAAGTTGCAGTTCTGAAAATTCTGCGCTTAATCCAAAGACAGATTGCCAGCTCGAATGTTGCGTTGCTGATGGGAGATTCCTTTTCCCAATTGCATTCGGGAGGCATTCCACTCTCCTGGTTTTCCAGTGAAAGGAGAAGCACGCTTTGGTTGAAACCATCTTCTTAATGCAAGTCCATTGATTCTGATTTTCCCGAACGATTCATTCCCTTGGTATGGCAATCCAATCCTTCTCAATAATGCTGCAATTGCCTGGCCAATCCTGTCCACCAAAATTAATTGACATAAAAGAATTATCAATCCATTATAATTGATGACTAAAATGGACTAAAACAAAGAGGTTTGTCAAAATATCTTTCTCATTTTATGACATATAACTTGATATGGCATCTCTAGTTTCCGCTGCAAAAATAACTAAGTATATAATGACAACTGTAGACCATCAGCAGCTCATAACAGGCTAGCTCTTTGTTTTCTGTCGGAACATTCTTTTTTATTCTTAATTTTTAATAAAAATTACTTTCTGAACCATTAAATTAACCGTTTAATAAACTATTACAGATATCTAGCATTGATAGTCTGGTGTCTCCTATAAAATACTTGAGGGAAGTGTGGTATGTTTATGTGAATGCTTATGCAAGTAGAAACTCCTCTGACCTTCCAGCAAGATTAATTGATTTCTCCCTTTCAGGGGTCAAGACTTGTGCCTTCTCCAAGGGCAGTAATACAGATATACTGGGCAATTTTGCACCTACACAAAAACCAGGGTACCCAAGAATACCAACAGAAGTTAGTAATTCAACTGCGCAAGCTATCACCAGCAATGCTACAAATTTTGTCCAATTTAATAAGTTGTTTCTGTCATTTGATTATCACTATCACAAGAAAACAATCCATCCTAATCTGAAAAAAAGATATGTATACAAAATACTTTACAGTCTTATGTTAAATGCTTCTCGTAAGGGATAACTTAAAAGTCGGGCAAATCCCAGAGCTAACAAATAACACAGAATAAAAGGAGATCATATTACCAGCAGCAAGCCGATGCTTGAGACCTTTCAATATGGTTAATAGGTAAACCTGAAATTTTTTTCATAGGAATTAGTAATATGAAATCTTTAACTAAGGCAGTAGATAGTTGCTTCAATTAGCCATACACACAAAGTATAAATTGTTAATGTTGAACAAGTTTTGACATTTTATTCATTTTTTTCTTCATTACAACTAATAGTCATATCTTTATAATACCATGTAGGAATTTGGAACAATAAAGAAAACAGATTCTTATCAAAATTGAAAAAAAAAAAAAGAATGAGAAAAGAAGAAAAAAAGCAAGGAAGGGAAAAGAAAAAACAAGGAAATGTCTCAGGTTAATCAAATTCCAGCAGTTAGAAACAATAATAGTTCTACAAAGATCAGCAAAGAAAATCATAAAGACCAAGCAGTTCAAGGCTTCAAGCATTCATATTGTTGGTAAACTACAAGGTGTGCAGTGCTTCCAAGTTCCAATGCACTCTCATAGGAAGCAGTAAGCCTTAATGCATGCCAAACATAAACTTCCTTAATAATAAGCAATTTTTTAATAATATTTCGTATAATAGAGAGATTCACACACCTCCGCCATATTAATTTGCAACTCTCTTGCATCAACAACAATAGGACTTTCTTTGAAGGATACACATGGAACAATCCCAAAAGACGCAGCCTCCTATAAAAGGGTAACAAGCATTAAATAAAACACCCTTTACTTTCAAAGCTCGAGCACAAAGATATGGCTGACTACAGTTGTTCATTACTTACCTCAAGTAATGAAAAAGCACGAGGATCATATTCACCAAATCCATCTATCAACGAACTGAGGCTAGAGCATCTTGTTGCATCAGGACTAACTTCCAGGTTCTCAACGAGTCTACTTTTCAAAGAATCATCACGAGGGAGCTGCAAACATCCTAAAATTTGTGAAATAACTTCCATGGTAGGTACTGTACCAGCAACAATAGTTTCACGGTAGACTGCCAGGGCAACGGACGTCCTAAAAGAAAGGAGGACATTAGACATCAGTTATAACCAAAACTTTTGGTAGAAATAAATATAGAAAGCAGCTCAAAGTGAGGAAGTAGAAAGCTTCTGCTCAGATCTACATCCTGCAACAGGAGAGAGAGCTTTGTGCACATTCAAAAAGATCTTCCCCATTCATTATTAATCATCAAAGTCATATTTTTAAAAAATTAAGATAGCTATAAAAGCCTCTAGAAACAAAAAAAAAAAAAACTTTATTGCCATGAAGTTGGAAAGTTAGCCCTACTCCCACCCTTCAGGTAATCACTTAAAAAGTAAAGCGAAAGCTAACACAACTAAAAGGGAGTAAAGTATAATCTCCCCTTAAATATAGAATACAGACAAGTTGCGGAGTAATCTCCTCCTCCCCCTCCCCCCACTCCACTCCAAAAAAAATCTGCAATTTTGCACTTTTACTTTAATTTGTCTACTAAGTTGTTCACAATGTATTTGATTAACATAATACTTGTACTTGTCAAAGGAATCAAGTACCATTTGTTTTCAATATGCGGCCGTCCTGAATTGAAAGACAAAACAGGCTCACCAACCTTACAAGCCTTCTCAAATCTTCGCAAGCACATACCTTCAAAGAGATAATATTGAAAGAATTAATATAACATCCTTGAGGATGATGTGTATGTCTGAGTGTGTGTACATCATAAAATTATCTTGAATTACAAAAAGTAAGGCATCATGTCTTTTAAATCAGTTTAAAAAAAAAATTAAAAAAGGTGTATAGCATGGACATGTGGCTGATATCCACAGTATTTGGTTAAAAACATTTGAAAGTCATGATAAGAAGCCAAATGCATCACATCAAACTGTCACATTATATTACTTCCAAAAAATGAACTTGCTACAGGCAATATGGAATTAATTTGAGGGGAGGGGATAGGGAGGAAATTCAACATGACATGATTCCTACTTATATTGGATACAGCGTGGAATAGCAAGGTAAAAGTCATTCAAAAGGTAATATCATAGCACCATTAAGCAGAACACTGTTTAAACTTACCGATTATGCATCTAGACATGACGAGGTTAGGTGCAACCCCATCTTTTCTTGCTTGAGAGAGGAGCATGAGGCCTACTTCAAGATCATCCTTTCTATTAAAGACAGGGTGATGGGGGAAAACGGAGTCAATGCACCGAACTTCAGAGGTTCACTGGATAAAAGCATACACATATGATTGATGCGTGCAATTGATACTAAGAGAACTCGGTGCACTTACCTTTCACTTGCCACCAAAAGAGTGGAGTATGTTATAGTATTTGGACACAATCCCAAATCCTCCATCTCTGATAGAATTTCCAGGGCCTTTGGCAGCTGATCTGCTTCACCTGTATTTGAGTCTGATAGTATCATCTCATACTCCAATATCATTATAAACTTATTACATTCAGAGAAAGCATATCTATTTCATACTTTAAGATTATCAGTGCTCTAAGCCTTTAGCCTACGCCATAAAGGGTTGAAGGAGATTCAGCCTTGCAAGAAAAAGGCATAATTTGCATTGACCTCTATGACAATTTAAAAACTTGTTTCAAAGAGAGAAAAACCCCGCAACCAATGTATAAACTGATCTTGAATCACAGTAACCTAGCTATGGAAACTATCAAGGTACTGGAATACTGTATGCAGTTTATGAAATAAGGATTACTTCAAAACTAGAGTGCATGTATTATATGTTGTGCAATAATTATATGCATATAATTTCCATACAGACACCAAAAGTAAGTATATGATCCACCTTTCATCGTTCCTCATTCTACATTTTAAATACTTAAAAGCAATTCAACTTAGCAGCATGACACTTTGTTGCCAGCATTTAATATTCAAAAACTTCAAGCAGGAAACAACATAGAAGCAAAAACCTCACTAAAATCTGTAGTTCATCTAAGATCTCATTTCTGCTCAGCGTCAGCCTTAAGGATACCTTAATGCAAAAACGTACTTGCTGTGAGATGTTAAGAAAAGGTTTGCAAAGTATGATATTCAAAAAATTTGTCAGACATTAGAGATCTTCGAATGGCAAACAAATCTAACACAACCACTTTAAGCCATCTCCTCTTCACAAATATCCTATAAAAGTGGTGCACTTCATCAAGTTATCAAGACAGTGAGACCGTTCTGTACATATATCCATGGATAACATGTTATCACACCTTATAATCAATCCAAAGTTCCAAACATCCTGTAATTTATGAGCCTAAAAAGAAAGAGACAGCTCATTTACTCTTCACAGCTGGAAGCATCTCCTCATCATCATAAAACTAGTAAAGTAAGGAATATCAGAATGAGGAAATACAAGAAAGTATACTTTCCAAAGCAGATTTGGAGTTTCAAAAAAAATAGTCCAATTATCGTATAATAAAGTATTTACATGAAAAATAAATAAGCAACAGATGGAGACTTACACAAGGAAGTAATTAAAGCATTAACTGTAGAAACTGTTAAATTCAGTTTAACAGCCTTTATATTTTCATACAGCTCCAGTGCCTTCTGCCACTTTTTAGCCTGAATTAATTCAGAAAAATTATCATTGTCATAACAGGATTGGTGGCATACAAATTTTGTATGTATGTAAAGTTTGATCCAAGACACCGTACAGCATGTTTGCATGCCCGAGCTGAGAAATACAAAATTCAAATGATTCTGCAAGTGTCTATTTTGGGACCAGGAATAAACCTTAAACATCATGTCTATAGGTTCAAACATACATACATAATAGTAATGTACTTCTTAGTACATTACATAATAGTAATAATGTTAAATCAACATTCAAAAAAAGACTGCCTGATTACACTTACGTTGCTGCAGGCTCCCATCAATGAACTATATGACACAATCCCAATATTTATCCCTTGATTCTTCGCTTCCTCTAGGATTTCAAAAGCAGCATCCAGCTGTCCAGCATGCCCTGCAGCATCTATTAATGCACTTATAAACACCTGCAGAAAAGGAAGCATGATTAAGATATTGCTGTGATAGCCAAAAGATCCAAAAAAGAAAGTAATCAAAATACTGTAAACAATGAAAATTACTGGGCAAAAAAATATTTATAACGATGACAATTAATCTGGAATCAAAGGAGATGGTAACTTAGATGCAAAAATTGAAGTTTAGTGAATATCACAACATTTAAAAGTCTTACTATATTAGTTGCGGGAGCTGCTAGTTTATCTTAGAACAAGAATGTGCTAAATTTCCAGTCAAGGGAATTGCAGTCATTTTCTTTAAGCCCAGCAGCTGGTGTGCTGACCAATTAGAGGGACAGGGGGGAGAAGGAGAAAAGAAAGGAAGAG
This sequence comes from Theobroma umbraticum, assembly GCF_002168275.2. NCBI lineage: Eukaryota > Viridiplantae > Streptophyta > Magnoliopsida > Malvales > Malvaceae > Theobroma > Theobroma umbraticum. The sequence continues at coordinate 7,010,897 of NW_018397261.1, forward strand.
ACGTACGAACATACCTCATCAGGAGCCACACCTTTTCTTTTCATGTCACTATAGACACTGCATGCAAACTCCCAATCACCAGTCTGGCTGCAAGAATTAACAGCAATTGTATAAACTTCTGGAGTACCCTTGATGTTGAATTCATGTATCATCTTGTATACGTCCCGTGCCCGATCAACCTGTAAGCAATACATTATGCTAAGTCAATCATTACAGAAGAAAAAGGAATACTGAGAAAATATGAGAAGAATTGATATGCACACCTGATCAGCATTTGAGCATGCCTTTATCAATGCACCAACAGTGATGTGATCAGGGTCTATAGGCTGTGTTTCAGCCATCATTTCTGCTAACACATCAAAAGCACGATCCACTGCTCCAGATTGACCACATGCAGTGATAAGTGCATTGAATACAACTCGGTCTGGCTTTACATTCTACTGCATACATTGTCTCGTCAGTGCAAAGATTTAGCCACATTTCAAATAAAAATTGGCAAGAACCTCCAGTAGAGCCTTGTTTCTGGAAAACTATTTACATATGATAAAATAAGGGTTAAATGAATGGGAGTAAATAATTTCAGTTCACAACAATACCTTAGATCTCATTATTCCATAAGCACCAAATGCCTTGGCCACTTGCCCAGCTCTGGCACAACCATCAATCAGTGCTCCATATGTATTAACGTTAGGTTCCACTCCAGAATTCACCATCTCATGAAATACCTAGGGAGTCACATTAACAATCAGTTTACTAGTAAGTTATAGATTGATTTTATGAAATGTAATTGAAAAACCAATTAGGACCACAGGTTCATCAGATAGATTTGGTCATCATGAGATATGCAATGAAAATTGGGAGAAGCACCTTTTTTTTCTTTTTTGACCATTTATATCAGTTTAGCACTCAAAGAAATTTGGACAAATACATTGGAAGAAAGAAAGTTATAGGCGCAGAAATTTCAACTTCAATTTTCAAAACAAAAAAGGATTAAACAAGAATTCTCTTTATATGTATAAATCAGGTTGAGAAGGAAGAACTTCCACGTAGAGGAAAGATAAGAAAAAGCAAAAGGAGAATGCAAACTGTTGCAGCAAGGACAACCTAAACAGTAAAAGTTTTATCGGTACCAAGAAAAGTTAGAAGAAGTTTCCATACCTCAAACATTGTATCCACCTTTCCACTTTTGGCACATGTTGATATTAATGTAGTGTAAAGTTTGCAATCAGCTTTGAACCCAGCTTCTTGGACAAATCGTAAAACTTCAAAGGCTCCTAAATTTTGGAAAGGCATTAGATATTCAAAGATATTCGGAACAAGAAGTAATCTGTCCTGGTTGAGTGTTTGACAGAAGCAACAGCATGCCAACACTTAATAGACTCACCCTCTGAATCTTGAGAACTTGCACAGACAGACATCAGCATATTAAATGTACTCAAGGTTGGGTTTGGAATCAGCTTGGTGAAACAGAAAGCTTCTTTTACAGCCTTTTGCCTATTGCAGATTTTGAAAAACTTTGCATGATAAACCTGAAACCAAACAACCATACTCTCACAAAAGAGAATAAGAATATGACATTCACACTAGTCTACTTCTTTTTTCTCAAAAAACAAAGAAATATATCCAAATCACCAGCCCTACCTTATTCATATCAAGTAAACCCCTTTGTTCCATATCTTCAAGCAAATCTACACAATCACTTAACCTAATATGCATCAAAGACAAGATCAAGAGGTGCAAAGAAATGATATAAGAAAAAGGAAAGGTTATAATAGATGCCATCATGAAGTTAAAATTTCTCGATGCCTGATAAAAATAGTAAAACGTTTGGCCTCATTTTAGAGTCAAGCTTTCGATAGATATTCAACTAGTCTTGCCAAAGAGGACAAATGGAGTTTCAGAACATGAAGTGAATGGAAAGTTACCTTCCATCTCTTAGTAGACGATTGTAAGTTCTGAAATGATCTTCAGGACACTGCTTGTTGTCAGCAAGCATCCCATTTGGGAAGGGAATCTGGGGCAACTTTGTATCCTTCTCCTGAATGGAGTGTCTTTTTCCCTTGTCTCTTGGAATTTCCCCACCCCTTCCAAAGTCTTTTCTTTTGTGAGAAGAGACTCTTTTGGAATACGCCTGAGCTACTTTTCCTTCGGCCATAACTGGATGAAAAGTGTACCTTAAACAATGTTAGTAAAGGAAAATCCAAATTCAGGATGAACTGCTGAAACAGGGAATAAAGTAAAGATGAGAGAGACATTGATGCTAAACTACAACATACATTAAGATGGGATCATAATGAGAGATGTCTTTTATGGCATAACCTGGAGTTTGGAGAGAGTTCTTTGATGATAACTGGGCCTTTTTTAGTTCACTATTCTGCATCAGTGAAGAAAAACTATTGCTATTTGAAGAGAACACACGAGAAGATGCTGGTTTGAGACCATTTAAGTTTGTTGAAGATTTTGCCACCAAGTGGTCTGCCTCATAGAAGGTGTGAAGCTCTTCTCTGACAGATTCTTTGAATATGTCATAATGTCTAGTAGCTTCACCTTCTCCAACAAGGACATGAGCATCTTTTACAAGAACTGAAGAAGCACTAGACTTAGGCTCTACAGCTGGTCTCGGAAGATCAGCTTCAAATTCATTTACTCTTTCAACTTCTTCCAAATGCAGTTCAGACATTTCTGCTGCAAACATATGCGGCTGCACTGCCCCTGATTCAAGCAGCCCAGTGAGTGGAAGAGGTAGATCAGTAGTTCCAGATTCTTCAGAAACATCAAAACCATTAGCAGTAACTGCTTGACAATCAGCACCACTTGAAACTGATGTTGTATGCAACAGAGAAACATCATCCGCGACAGCAGCTTCTTGAAACTGCAAAAGCACCTCTTTACTTTCAGAAGCATAAGTGGCTTCTTTTATCTCCTCTTTCAAATCATCCTTTCCTTTTGCAAAGTTCTCCTTTTTAAGATCCCTGATGTCCAAAACCTGACTCTCAGCGGTCTGGACCGCCCCATCTTTTCCTAATCCTTGTTGAGGTAAAGCAGAACGTGAGGAACCAGATACCTGCACAGGGGCATCATATTAGAAAAGTTAGTTACATCAGGAAATAAACTCATTTAAATCCAACTGTAGCCCAATCTTTAGAATGTCGTCAATCATAATATAGAAAGAAAAACCATCACAATTACCATGAAATAAATTGTGCTCTCAAGTTAGCTCTAAAACAAATAAAACATAAGCATCATGGCATATCAATTAATGATCACTTGTTCTGAATGTTTAAAACGTATCCAAACTTCCTCGTTTCTGCTGTGCATTCACAACTCAAAAAATTTCAAGCTTTGTCCGATAGTTCTTTCCATAATTAGCATGATTGGTCCAACACTTAATACAGGGTCAGATAATGAAAACAAACTAGAAAAAAAAAACAATTTAGCAAAAGATCATTTAAACCGAATAGAAAACTCCAATTTCAATCAGTCCACTCACCTTTTTTGAACTCTCAATCTTTCTAAAAAACTGATTGTAGCAAGCAAGGGATAAAGCAGATAATGCGGTGACACCGATGACAACGAGAACCAAATTGGGGTCGATAGAAGCTCTGAGGATAAAGCGAGGAGAGTGGAGGCGCAGAAACCCCAAGTTTTTGTGTTTCTTTCTTAGAGAAGAAGCAGCGCCGGGAGGCCTGAGAGTGTGATTGAAACCAAAGAATTGTCGACTGATTAGAGGGAGGTTAGTGCAAGAGCGCAATGGAGAAGAAGGTGGGAGAGTTGGGGTTTGGAATTTTGAAGAGAAGAAGACCGTGTTGGAATCCATTGACGGAAGCACATAGAAAAGAGAGGATAGAGTGAGAATAGGAAAGGAGAGGAGGAGGTTATCAAGTGACGAAACGACCGATGCTCTGTTTCAGTTAATACAACAACGGATAGTGTTGCTGACGTGGCAAATATTGTATTTTGTTTTCTTGAGAAAATGGAAATCAATCACAATATCGATATCAATTTTCCAGATAAAGTTTTTCTGAGAGATAAGATCTTAAATGATGAAACAACAAAAAAAAAAAAGAAAGAAAGAAAATGGAGCATTACCTTGATAAAGAAAAATTTTCCACAACAAATGAAAAAAGGAACCGATATCTAAACATTATTGATCGAATCAATCAATTTCACTTCAATAAATTCAAAAGAAAGTAAGCTTAGAAATGGGTAACGAAAGATTACCTGATGATCATAATTCAATCATCACAATTTTGAAATATGATAGAAGGCACATGTTGGACTTTGTATGATTCTTCTCCTCCTTCAATCAGTTTATCTTTGAATGCTTTTGGCATCATTTCGATCTTCAACTCTTTGAGGGTTGTGATGAACCTCAACTCA